>NC_133619.1:54274151-54326651 GCF_048593235.1 Sminthopsis crassicaudata | reverse complement strand
CTGGTTTTAACTTGCTTTTCCAAGCTTATTTTACATTATTTTTTTCAAATACTCTGTGACTCATTCATACTGATTTTCTTGCTATTCATCACACATAACATACCATCTTTTGTCTCGGGACATTTGCACAAGCCATACCCTATCTTAGGATGCATTTTTTTCCTCACCTTTACCTCTAAGAATCGCTAATTTCTTCTAAAGGTCAGCTCAGAAGTTACCTCCTACATAAGTCCCTTATTGATCTTCCAGATTCTATTGTCTCCTTACCAAAATTTCATATATTCAGTGTGTGGGTATCTATATTAAATGCATAGTTTCCCCCAAAAATGTAATCAGATTTTCTAACAAATTAATGAGCAAGAATTTATCAAGCCTGATTATATGCTAAGCAATGCTGGGCACTTGGGATATGAATACATATAATGAAACAATCCCTACTCACCATCTTTCTACTACTTAATAATGGGGGAGGTGAATATGTATGAAAGTAATAAAGTGAACAAGTACAGAGTATTTGAGTATAAGGAGGGCAGGAGCAGTTGAGGTGGATCAGGAAAGGCTTCTTCAGAAAATGGTGACTTATAGCCTGCATTCCAGCAATGCAACATGGCCAGTATAAAGGTATTGATATGGAAAGTCAGGTGTAAGGAAGAAATAAAAGACACTACAGGAGAAATCAAGCCTTCTAAGGCTGAAAAGAGGGGTTCAGCAAGATTATTAATTTTTTTTCTTTCCTGGAAGTAAGAAGGGGCCACCAAAATTCATTGAATAGAGAGTCCCATGGTCAGATCTGAGTTTAATAAAAATTATTTTGGCCGCAATGGGAAGATGAATTGGAGTATGGAGAGCTTGGGGGGGCACTTATAAGGCTACTGCAATAAGCTGGGCAAGAGATAAGTGGCTGACCTAATTAAGGTGGGAATTATATGAGTGAAGAGAAAAGATCAGATAGAAGATATTGTGGAGGTGGAAACAGGAAGATTAGATCTTGTGGAATTGGATATATGAGCTGAAAGAGACTGAAGATTCAAGGATAATACCAACCTTATGATCATAGAGAAGACATACATTTGACAAAAAATAATGAAATTTTAAAGAGGGGAGGGTTACAGGGTCATAAAGAGTTGGATATAGCTGAAAAATGACTCAACAATAAAAACGGAGTTATAGTGGGAAAGCAAATGAGTTTAGTTTTGGACATGATGAGTTTGAGATGTCTCCAGAATACCTAGTTTGAAATGTCCAATAAGTGCTTTGAAATTGAAGTTCAAGGTAGAAAAATGGGTCTGAAAAATAAATCTAAGTTATTTGCGTATAGATGATAATTAGGAACTGATGAAATTTACTCAAGAGTATAGAAGGAATAAAGAGGAGATCCCAGGATAGAACCTTAAGAGAACACCCACACATCAAGCATGATAGTGAGCATGCAAAGGAAACAGATAAGAAACAGACACATTAACTGGAGAAATAAAGAAAATAGTTTCAGTGAAACCCAGAGAGAAAAGGGAATCCAGGAGAAAATGGTGATGGTCAACAGTGTCAAATCCAGCAATTTAGTAAAGAAAGATGAGGTCTGACAAAATCCCATCACATTGATCAATTGTGATGGACTTGGCTTTTTTCAACAATGTGGTGATTCAAGGCAATTCCAATAGAGTTGGGATGGAAAATGCCATCTGTGTCCAGAGAACTATGGAAACTGAATGTGGATCGAAGCAAGGTAATTTTCATAATTTTTGTTGTTTGCTTGGTTTTTTCTTTCTTGTTGATTTTTCCCTTTTGATCTGATTTTTCTTGCACCATGTGACAAATATAGAAATATGTTGAAAAGAATTGCACATATTTAGCCTATATCAGATTGCTTATTGTCTTGGAGGGAAGGAAAGGAAAGGAGGGAGAAAAATTTGGAACACAAAGTTTTACAAAAATGAATGTTATATTGGATTACTTGCTGTCTAGGGGAGGGTATGGGGAGAAGGGAGGGAGAAAAAAAATTTAGAACACAAGGTTTTGCAATGTTTTGAAAATAAAAAGCTTAAAAATGAATGTTGAAAACCATGTTTACATGTATTTGGAAAGATAAAATTTGGAAAGATATGTATTTAAAATTAAAATCCCATCACACCTTGAAATTAAACGATCATTGGTAACTTTGAAAAGGAAAGTATCTGTTGAGTAGTGCAGTCTCAATTCATATTACAAGAAACTGAAGGGTTAAGAGAAAGAAAAAGTAGTGGAGGCAGCATGTGTAGACATACTTTTTGAAGGAGTTTATTTAAGAATGAGAAGAGAGACAAACGTTTTAGAGGAGTTTATTTCTAAAGACTGGGTAAGACAAGCAAATAGTGGATAGGGAAAACTGAATATTTGTTGGGGATGTGCAGAAAAGAGGGATTGATTAAAGATATAACATGCTAGAAAGGACAGGGTCAACAAAATATGTAGGGAGGTTGATCTTGGCAAGAGGATTTTCCTCACTGTCAGAGACCTAGACAAAATAGGTGAGATCTAGAGATATCAAGGAATTTTGAGATTTAAAAAGAAATGAGAAAAAATAGAGCTCTTAACTAATGACCTCTGTTTTCTCAGTAAACTCACAACTTGACTGATATCAGCTCCCTTAGCCTCCTCTCCTCTCTGATTGGAGGTGGGCAGAATGAAATATCAAATCCCTCCTAATACCTTCCTTTCCAGAGGACAAAAACTGGATTATCATATCTTTCCACTCTGTATCTGCTGTTCCACCTGTTTTTATTTCTATGGAAAAAGATGCCTCTATACCAGATAATTCCTGATTTCCCCTCCCTTTCCTGCCTCCTTTTTATATTGTATCCTACTCTTAGACTGTAAGCTCCTTGAGGGCAGGAACTATTTTCTTTTTATTAATTGTATCACCAAGCACTTAGCACAGAACCTGGAACTTGTTATTTTTCAGTCATGTCTGATTCTTTGTAACTCCATTTGGAGTTTTCTTGGTAAAGACACTGGAGTGGTTTGCCATTTCTTCTTCAAGTTGTTTTACAAAAGTAGAAACTGAGGTAAACAGGATTAAGTGACTTGCCCAGAATCATACAATTTGTAAGTATTTGAAATCAGATTTGAACTCTGGCCTTCCTGACCAGGTTTAACACTATCCACTGGGCTACCTAGCTGCCCACCGACACATAGTTCGTGCTTAATAACTCTTTATTGGATTCTTGAATTGCCTTTATATATATGTACATATACATACTATATATGATTGTTATATTAATTATTAATCATTATTATTTATTTATTAAAGCAGGGCTTCCAGTATTGTTTTCCCAATTCTCATTATATATGTATTTGAACATAAGATCGTTTTTCATTAGAAACATGCTATAACTCATATTGATTTTGAATTAGTCTAATTTACCTAGACTTTCCTAGAAAGGCACTGGTTCCCTAGTAAAGTCACAGCTTCTGTGTGACCTTGGGCAGATCATATATCCTTAATGGGACTCAATTTCCTCATCTGTAAAATCAGAAGATTGGAGTAAATGATCAGCCAGACCTTTCCCAGCTCGAAATCTATAATCCTGAGTCAGCCCCTATGGAATGGGAACTTCTAATCAGTATTTCAAATTCACTCATCCTCTGACCACTTTTGACAGTAGTTTTCCAGTCCTCATTCTTATTTATGAAATAGTTTCAAAAGTTAAACCAAAGGAACAGGCAGATCTTCTTTATCTGCCAAACTTGGAAATTTATTGCCGTTTATCTAAAACAATTATCCTTTTTTTTTCCCTTTTGGAAACTGCTGTTCAAAGTGTTTTGATCTTCCCTTTATCCACAAAGATTGATGGCTAGGTTTACTTGGCTTACTGGGGAATTTCTAGCCCCTTTGCCAGCAATCCATTGTAACATCAACACATCTAACTGTTGGATTGCCACAGCCTCAGACTTTGGCCACAGCTGAACTGGCTGACCCATATTTGACCCACTGTTACCTTTTTCAATTGAGCCGAGTTACATCTATACAGTGTTTGGAGTGTTTTATTTTGTTAGGGATTTCTCCATTTTTTTTTTAAAGAGAATCCTATTAACTGAATCTGAAAGTTATTTGTGCATAAAATATTCAGTAGAGTACAACAATTAGGCAACACCTTAGTAGAGCATTCACCTTACTCATAAGAAACTCTACTGTTCACCACTACTGTCAGTCTCAGAGTTTTTGAGGTTCCTTGAACAAAAGTTCTCATTATACCTGCATGCCAGTTCTCTCTAGTGTTTGTCAATGAATGCCTAGTTTTAAGCCAAATCTCCATTTCAGACATTAACAGCAGAAGTAATCCATGCTAGCTATTTGATTATCTGTGCCTTTCTTTCCACTAAGGTTGTAGTTTGGACAAGCAATATATTATTATTATTTCCTCTTCCTCCTCCCTCTTCCTTCATCCTCTTTCCTCTTGCTTCTTTCTCTTCCTTCTTCCTTCTTCCTCTGTTTCTATTCTTCCTCTGCTTTTTTTGGCTCTGATTTTCTTAATTTGTTATTTGATTTTATATTTGATCCTTGAAGTGATAGAGAGCCATAACAATATCTTGACTGTGGGGGGGTAGTGACATGGTCCAACCCATATGTTAGGAAGGTCACGTTAGAAGCAGAATGGAGGATGGACTGAGTGGGCAGGAACCTATGGCAAGAAGACCAGGCTGTAGCTATTGGAGCAGTCCAAGAATGAGATAAGGAGGGATGTCTCCAGAAGAATCACAGTTTCGTCTGGTATATAGAGGGTAGGCCCTTTTCAAATAGATCAGATAGGGCTCCAGGATCAGAGCAAAAAGAAAGGTTTCCACTCAATGTCAAAAACACTCACCTGAGAATGATTAGAAGAATCCCAGAGTAAAGTCAAGCCAAGGCTGCCTCTTGTCCCTCCCTTCAAAACAATATATTTTTCTAAACATGCCTCTGTGGGAAATGTCCCAAAAAGAGGGATCACTCAATCAGGACTGCGAGGCAGGATATTAAAAATCCAACTCTGATTTTGCCACAAGCCCAATTTAACTTTAGCTAAATTTCTTAAATTTCTACAAACCTGTTTCCTTATCTGTGGATAAATAAGGGAGCTGGACAATAGCAATTTTATGGTCCCCTCTTGCTTGGGAAAAGCTCTTGATTCTAGATATAATAGATTCACCAATAGAGTTTGTTGAGCACCTACTTTGTACAAAGAACTATCTTAAATGTAAAAAGGGCATAACATTTTTACCAGGTCCCAATTAGTGCAGATCATGAAGAACAAATTTTCAAATTCCCATTATGCAAAATTATAAATGTATAAAATATGGTAATATGTTCCATTCTAATGGAAACCTGTAATTCAAATGAGAATAAGATGACCACTCCAGGGGAATCCCTTTTGGGGGCTCATTAGGACTTTGTTGGAATAAAGATACCTGCTCTCATGAAGGATTTAGTCTAGTTGAAAAAATTTACCTTAATAGAAAATTCTATCATGAGGTAGGAATAGGACACCTCTAGAATTCTTATGCCTGTCAATATGTACACTACTGTGTGTTTCATGATGGGAAAACATACAAGCATACTTTGTCATGCAATATGTTTTCTGGATTGTGCTGAAAAAAAACCAGTCTAGCATGAGTCACTACAACTTCTGTGCTACCTGAGCAGGGATTTCTATCCATTTTGTGTGTATCCCTCTGTGGCCATCTAGTGAAAGCCTATGAACCCTTTCTCAGAATCATTTTTAAATCCATCAAGTAAAATACTTAGGATTACAAAATCCTAAAAAAAAAAAATAAATAATAAATACTTATTATTTTAAAAAAACTTAGAAATATAAAAACAATGATATTAAAATATGGTTACTAAAACATATTAAAAGCAAATTCACAGACCCCACTTGAAGAACCCTTAATCTAGAGGAAATTGCCCCCCTAATCTTCTATTCTAACCTCCGAATGTCAATGATTTGTAAGTATGCTGTCTGTGCTTACCAGATACTATTTTTGTTCTACAAGGTACATATTTAGCAGATAGATTAGTTAGAATAATATTAAAACACAACTTTTAGCACATCTTAAAATTGAAGTTGAAATGTGAATGAACAAAAATACAACTCAAAATCCATATAGTTTGCTCTATTAGAAAATGGGTTCAGCTGCTCCTTATTCAAACCAATCATCAGAACTTATTTATAACATATTTCAAATACCATAAATTTAGTTTTTCAGATCAAAATGTTTCTGCTGGAATGTACCTTATTTTACTATCACAGAAAGATTAATTACAATAGTAGAGACTGTCAAAGGTGCTACAAGATACAATAGACTTTTCAGTGGGAAAAATGAATTACAGTAGGAGCAGCTATCCTAGAGTTTCAGTGTGCTGTTTGTAAAGTGACAGTGGCCCTTCCTGGCCAGAAGGCCACACTGCAACACATTCCTGGGTGTGTCCACGTCTGACTTTTTTCCATTGCTTTTCTCCTTCCTAAGTCCTATCATTCATGTCATCATGTCTTGGAGTGTTTGGGGCAACAACTTTTCAGAATATTTCTCTTAGAGAAAATTAATTCAGACTATCACAGTATCCATTTCTTTGCAATGTAATTTTAAGTGAATTAATTCAGAAGTAGAAATAGCTGCCCTTAATGAGATATCCATTTTTTTTACTTTATTTTGCTTGATAATATATATATTGATTATGAGGAATTTATTTCTTTTATTGTTCATTTGGGTGGGAATGGGAAGTTAGATGGAGAAAATAAATGCTTGTTAACTAGAAAAAAAATTAAATTAAAAAAAGAAAAGAAATGAAATGAAGGAGCTACCCCATCTAACTGCAGTAATGCTGATATCTAGAAACATGGAACATTCTATGGTATTCTATCAGTCTGGCCATACTGAAAATACTAAATATGATGGCAGTCCCTGGCCACTTAAAACAAAACCCCAGCATACTGGAAAAGTAGGAGACAAAGAACTAAAAAATCCAATGTCAGGAATCAATGATAAAAGCTGATTATAGTCATTTCCCAAGTTATCCTTTCAGACAATGAGATATTACTTCAAAGGTAAGTTCCATCAAATATATGGAAAGAAGAAGGAAGGAAGGAAGGAAGGAAGGAAGGAAGGAAGGAAGGAAGGAAGGAAGGAAGGAAGGAAAGAAGGAAGGAAGGAAGGAAAGAAGGAAGGAAGGAAGGAAGGAAGGAAGGAAGGAAGGAAGGAAGGAAGGAAGGAAGGAGGGAGGGAGGGAGGAAGGAAGGAAGGAAGGAAGGAAGGAAGGAAGGAAGGAAGGAAGGAAGGAAGGAAGGAAGGAAGGAAGGAAGGAAGGAAGGAAGGAAGGAAGGAAGGAAGGAAGGAAGGAAGGAAGGAAGGAAGGAAAGAGAGAAGGAAGGAGGGAAGGAAGGAAGGAAGGAAGGAAAGAGAAGGAAGGAAGGAAGGAAGGAAAGAGAAGGAAAGAAGGAAGGAAGGAAGGAAGGAAGGAAAGAGAAGGAAGGAAGGAAGGAAGGAAGGAAGGAAGGAAGGAAGGAAGGAAGGAAGGAAGGAAGGAAGGAAGGAAGGAAGGAAGGAAGGAAGGAAAGAGAAGGAAGGAAGGAGGGAAGGAAGGAGGGAGAGAAGGAAGGAGGGAAGGAAGGAGGGAGAGAAGAAAGGAGGGAAGGAAGGAGGGAAGGAAAGAGAGAAGGAAGGAGGGAAGGAAGGAGGGAGAGAAGGAAAGGAGGGAAGGAAGGAGGGAGGGAAGGAAGGAGGGAAGGAAGGAAGAAAGGAAGGAAAAGAAAGAAGGAAGAAAAGAGGGAAGGAAGGAAGGAAGGAACGAAGGAGGGAAGGAAGGAAGGAAGGATCTTTCTTTGCTGGAAATCTAGATACTGTAGAATTAATCAAACTTTATTTTAGTTTTTTTTTTTTTTCTTTTTTGCTTCAGAGCCCACATGAACTAAATCAACCAGTAAAAAAGCACTCGATTCCACATTTTAAAAATCCATCAGTCTTGGGAATAGAAAAGGGAAGGAACCTAGCTGAGACATTGTTCTCAGTGATGAAAATGTCTGGGAAAACACAAAAGAATGTAGTTCTGAGACCTCAGTATTGCCCCAATCCCCCCACATACACACTTACATACTCCTCCAGTTATCTAACAGTATACACATTACACAAGAGCAGTCCAGTCCAAGTTCCCAAAATAATGATTTCCATTCACAGCAGCCAAAATCTGCAAAGGTAAGCTATGCTTCCTGAAGCATGATAATTATAAAGAAACTTTCAGGAGACTGAAAGAAAAGTCAAAAGGTATGGGGGAAATTAATTCTGATAAGAATTTTGAAATGCGTGAGAAGAATAACATTGAAACAGGGAGACCCTCACAGTTCATAAAGACGAATTACTTTTCATGTCTCTAAATCTTGTGATCACTAGACAGAGAGGTAATATGGACAATAAAGCCTGGGAGGGATGCGGGGGTTGGGGAAGGTGAGAAAGAAGAGAGATGGAAGGGCTCAACCTTGCCCTGCTTTTCCAAGTGGGGATCCCAGAAACCTGTAAGGCAGGTCACAGATGTAAATCTGAAGATATATCAGATAAAGCTCTGAGATCTAATGCTTCAGCACGGGAGACCCAAAGGTACCCCTACCAAAATCTTGCAACAAGTAAAATATTTTATAAAAACCTTTTATCTATGTGATGAAGGCAGCTCAACTTAGTGGCCAAAGGGGTGGCCATGGAGCTGCAAGTCTTGCCTACCTTTTTGGCATGCTACCCATATGACAACTTCTTCATGGTGCAAGTAATTCTCCAAGAGTATGGACCAATACTGTAACCCATCAGCGAATGGAGTTCCCAAGCCAAGAAATCCCCATACCAATGAAATCACATGGCTGCTTCCCTCTCTCCCCTCCCCAAATCTAGAAGTTTTTGCTTTTATCTGTACTCCACAAACTAATCTTCTGAACACACAGCCATAATCACACATCATTTCACTCCTCAAAAATCTCTGATACTTTCAAATATTGTCTAAGAAATGTCTAACCACTTTGGCCCGCTGCCACTTAAAGCTCCCTCTGATCTTTGTGGCCCACTCAGAGTGTAGCATAATGCACACTATATGATTAGATATTCAGTTTTAAAAATCTGATCAATAAGCTACCTAGCATAAGGGACAAGAGCGTTAAGAAGATCTGAGTTCAAATCTTCCTCTTACTACTTAGATAAGATTTCAGAAGTCATCTCATCTGTTCCCCTCACCTTACAGGTGAGCAAATGGAGACCCAGAAAGGGGAAATCCAAACTCACACAAGTACTAAGGGGCAGAGCTGCTTCAAGTCCAAGTCTACCGACTTGAAATCCATTACACTGAGGTGCACGTCTGGACTAAGGTATTGAAAGGTGGCTCTTTGTGCAATCGGAAGTAATCATAGATCTGTAACATGCTGACATGCTTTTAGATATAGCATAGGGAAAGGAAGAAAATAAGCATTTATTAAGTACTTACTATATGCCAGATACTATCCTGAGCTCTTTACAATAACTCTCATTTGATCCTCACAGTATCTCTGAGAGATGGGTCCTATTATTATCCCCATTTTACAGATAAAGAAACTGAGGCAGCAATTAAGCAATTTGCCCAGAGTCCCACAGTTAGTGACTGTGTGGAGCCACATGAACTCTCTTCCTGCCTCCAAGTCCAGCATAATATCCGCTGTGCCATCTAACTGCACAGATTTTAATAGGACAGATTTTAGAGGGCAGCCAGTGTTAGTTAACTTGGTCAAAGGCTCAAAAGACAGCAGCTTTTTAAACATCAAATAGAGAAACAAATGATTTCTTTAGATCTTTAAAAGGAAATAGAATGGAAATTAGGCCTGAGTATCAGAAGAAAAATATTTCAAAAGATGAGATGAAACCTTCATTATTCTGGGTATTCGGGCTCAAGGCAGGCTCATCTCCAGAGGAACTATGCATGGGCAGGCAGAAGGACATAAGCAGGCAGGAAATCATTTTCCTAATGCCTAGGTTACCATGACTCTTTATCACTTACCTTTTATTCCCTTGGGGCCTGGTGGTCCTGGATCACCTCTGCCCCCTAAAGGCCCTGGGTCACCTGCTTCCCCAGGATACCCTTTCAGCCCAGGAATCCCTGGAGCACCTGACAATGAAAGAGGAATTTCTTTCAGAAACAGATGCTCTGTGAGTAAAAGCACAAAAAGTACATAAAGCTACTTATTGGTAACCAGTGTTATTCCTTGAAAGCTCCAAAAAATCACATTTATTACTTATTCTTCCTTAATCTCTTTATTTTTTTATCCTCAGTAAAGAATTATAGCTATGAGTGATGTTTTAGTTAATTGTACATTTCCACTATAGGAGTCAACCACATTATAGGCCACTTGTGTAGTTCCAAACCAGATTAGAATATAATTGGAAAACACTTAACAAAATAATTTTTAAAAATTTATAAAACACAGATAATATTAGATTTAAAAACTAAGTCAACATGTGGCCTGAAGGGATCAAACACATACAGATTAGTGGCCTCCATTTCTATTTGAATAGATATGACTGGTTTGTTTTTTACCATTTCCCTTTTCTTTGACTTGTTAAGAAGAAATTCACTGAAGTTTATATGATACATATGCCAGGGAAAAGTGAAGGCAGTACAATATAAGATGTTCTGTATCATTTGGAGGTTCTCCTACACACACACACACACACACACACACACACACACACACACACACACACCCTTTTTTGCAAGAATTTGCAGCTCGTATTTTCAAGCTACCTGGAAATCCTGGAGGTCCTGGGTATCCAGCAGATCCTTCCTTTCCTGGTGGTCCACTAGATCCTGGAGGGCCTGGAAAACCTGGATCTCCTTGTTCTCCAAAATATCCTTAAAGATAGATGAGTTAGCCTGAATGATTATTTCACACCACTGAGTTTTCACATCTTCCAAGTTCATGACGTTTTATATAATCACGACAACAGTGGTATTCTTTTACAATTAAGTCTTTGCTTTCAATGAACCAGTAGGAACCAAGAGTTCCAATTCAGGATATTCTTTCCATGTGGGCTTTGTAGTAAAATTCAGAATGTTCAGCAGCCTAGAATTCTCTGACAACCATACTTTGTTAATCTGAAAGACTGAGGGAATAGAGCAAGGACTACATTAAAAATACTAATATTTGGCTATATCTCTAGAATCCCTATGATCAAAAAGAACCTTAAAAGTATTCTGTCTAACCACTACCTGAAGCATCAACATTATATTAATTCCAACAAGTATTCTTCCAACCTCTGCCTGCAAAACTTCTGCCTGCATCACTCCTCTACTAAGTTTCTAAATTACATCCCTATTACCTCTAGGATCAAAATCAGCTTCTCAGTTTAGCATTTAACATCCTTCACCAGAGACTTGGTTCCAAGATGCTGTATTTTGCATATTATTACATACAGTCTTGTCATTTCAGAAGAAGTGGTGGCCTTTCCTCATCCTTCAGCTATACAAGGATTGTAGGGAAAGACAAGCACTGGAAGAGACACACAGTAGTGGTGGGAATGTATTGTAGCAGCTAGGTATCATATTCGGGAGGATTCCAAGGCTGGGGATATAAGAGACTGATATAGGGAAGAAAGAAGCTGCTATAGCTTAGTATGCTGGGATCAAGTCCTGAAATCTTTGGTTTAGTTTCAAGGAGAAACACTATGAAATTTCATGAGCATTATCATTGAAAACTGCAAATTAGCTTGAGATCATAGATGCAGGTCCAATGCCTGGCAGAAAGGAAGTCGGGTCTTAGTATTAGGGTATGAGAAAGTATGAGTTTATTAAAATATTAAATAACACTGGTACTACCTAATTCTTTAGGCTCAGAATCATAGACTCTAGGAAGAGAACTCAGTAGCCATGGAGTCCAACCCATACATGAGAGGAAACCCTACTATAATATACCCAATAAGTGGTCATCCAGCCCCCCTGCCTTTACTTAAAGACCTCCAAGGAGAGGGAACTCAGCATTCCTCTAAGCATCCACTTTGGGACAGATCTAATTATTAGGAAGGCTTTACCAACATCTTGTCTAAATTTGCTTTAAAAAAAACCAAAAACTGGTAAGGCTCCTCTGGGGTCAAAGAGAACAAATGTAATCTAATCTACATCTTTAATCCCTTTAAATACTTGAAGACGAAGGTCATGTTCCCATCCATTTCCTTCAATTCATCCGTATGTGACTTGGTTACTCTCCTCTGGACAAACAACTCTCCAACTTCTTAATATCTTTCTTAAACTGTGGTCACCAGAAAGGGACACAATGCTCCACATGTGGTTCCAAAAGGGCAGAATACAGAGAGAGTGTCCCTTCCTGGAAGCTATACCCTCCTTAAAAGCAACCCAAAATCATAGTGGCTCCCTTGGCCACCATATCCCACTGCTAACTCCTATTGGGTACAACCCGATTAAACTAACTCCCAGAACAGCCTTTCCAGGTTTCCTCCATTTTATTCCAGTGATTCAGATTTTCTTTGTACTCAAGGAGAAGACTTTACATTTATCTTTGGTGACTTTTATCTTTCTAGATTCAGCCCAATGTTCTAATTTCTTAACATCCTTTTGGATCTTTCTGTTTATTGCTTCCAGATCCTTTATCATTGTGATACTGGGGATGTGAATACTTAGCGATTTGATAAATATTTTGAAAACTTTTATATTATGATCATAGGACCATTTGTCAACACTGAACATTTAATATCTTTTTTAAAAATCAGTTTTTGCCAAGAAAGACCACAAGATACACAGTTGCTCAAGCAAGAGGCAGATGATACATAGGCTGCATTTTTCTTTTGTACATAATATGAGTTGATTGGTTTTGTGGTCTTATTATTATTATTTTGAGAAGAAAAGGAGAAAAAAACTTATCCCCTCCACAGACACTCCTCTGATCTGAAATGTTTTCTCTAGTTTTAAGATGAAAGAAATTACAATCATTCAAAGGAACACTTTAAAGTAAATACTCAAAAGTTAACTGTTTCAAGATCTTTTCACTTTTTATAGTAGAATCCATTGAAACAAAGTTACCAGTAACTAACTTGCTATTCAGCTTGAGGCAAGTTATTTAAACTTTCTAGGGCTCAGTTTCTTTATCTGTAAAATGTAGGGGAAGAACTAAATGGTCTCTAAAGGTTTTCCAAATCTAAGATTCTTTGTTCTTCATTTATATAAGATAATAACACAGGCAACTGAACTCAGATTCCTTCCAGCTCTAACTAGATGGTTTTTATAATTTCTAGTTACATCTGTTGCTTCCCTGAGATCCTGTTTTACTGATGTCTGGATCTATTTATTATAGGGTAACTTCATCCATCAATCAAAATAAACTAATAAACATTTATTGAACTTCTATTGTGTGCAAGGTATTATAAGGGATATAGAGAAAGAAAAAAAAAGTGAGCATCCCAGCAACTCAAGGAAATTACAACATGATTGCCCAGATAACACACATATGAAAAGGTCAACAATATAAATTTTAATAATAGTAAAGCAGTGAGTTATCTTGAAATCTCCATATCTCTACCCCTCTAGGCAAAGATAAAGAATGGCCACATTACCTAAAAGAGTTTACGCCAACATAAGTAGGATGCTTTCATTCCCTTTCTTTTATTAGAAATAAATCTCTGTTGGCTTAGACTTCTCATTTTGCTTAAACTTTTTGTTTTAATATGACTTTTCTTTTGTGAATTATCCATTTTCAGAGGAGACACCTAGAGATTATGCACTGGTGTGTGGTCCAGGTTGATGGGGGATTGGTGATTGAGAACCAAACTGGTAGACTAAGATGCTAACTACTGCTTTTGTCTTCTTTGGGGTATATATTTTAAATATTTTGCTCTTACCTTCTCACTAAATGTTTCACATTTAGGAGTCAATGGTATTATTGTAACTGATTGTGTGTTAATAGGAAGTACACTGATGATGGCTCAGAAATTACAACGACAAGTTCTTATGTCTTCCTATTTCCCCCACATTCCCCCTAGCACCCTAACAATATGAGTTGTAAGGTGGCCTTAGCCAGTCCTCACTATGAAGATTCTAGACCTACCAGAATAAGTGCAGATCGAGTTGTTGGCCAGCCCAGAGACAGAGAAAGGAGTGCTTGGGGTTACATCAGTGACACACCCAGGCTACACTAGAAGCAATGACATATGACTGGTTGAAGGACCTGAGAATGTTTAGCCAGGATGAAGAAACAGCATGGAGAAGTAAAAAGAGCACCAGACTTAAATGAGTTTGAATTTGGGTGTTGCATTTACTAACCATATAACCACAGGCAGATCACCTAATCACTGCAAATTTTAGTTTCCTCATTAATAAAATGGGAGTTACTTGACCTAGTCCACAGGCCACTTTATAAATCTCAAAAAGCCATTTAAGGGTGGGTCATAATTTTCGTTATTTAGAAGATTTGAGACCCATTGTAGCTGACCCCAAAAATCTGAAGGAATATAAATAACATGGGGGAGAGATTAGACAAATTAGGAGCAATGAGTAGATGTTAAAGGGCTGAAAAATCTAGATTCAATCTAAAAAAAATCTTTCTGACAATTAGAGAGATTTCAAAGGATAATATGCTACTCTAGAAGGTAGTGTGGACTTTTATCACCAAAGGTCTTTCACCAGAGGCTAGATGGTATTGACTAGAATCCTGTTTAATGACTCCCAAGATCTCCAAAGGCCTTGACAATTCTGAGATTCTGTGATACTAGAATAGCCTATTCTATTCTGTTCTGTTCTATTCAATATAGACCCATTTATGATGACACAAAATCTTTATGATATCATTAAATGGTGGGAAAGACTGCTGAAAATGTGGGGATGCCAGATTAAAAGAAAATGGGATAAAAAGGAAAGGCTGCTGGATTTCGTAGAATCTAGCTATAAATCCATAGAAATCCCATGCATGTATGTGTTCTCTCATCCCCAACCTCTACAAGAAAATTAGTCTTTACCTGGACATCCAGGGATACCTGGATCTCCCTTTGGTCCAGGTGGCCCAAACAGACTTGCTGCATCACCTTGATTTCCTATAGATGATGAAATAAATGTCATTTATTTGGATTTGGCAGGGAGGAGTTTATTTTTTAGTACATAAAAGCCAGTTTATGAAATTATGAGCAATTTATCTGTACTTTTTCAAATATTTCAGGGAACATTTTTAGAGGTTTCTATCTAAGTAGTTATCCATCTAGCATATGAAAAATAAATACTAAGGTACTGTGAGAGGTTTAACCTTTCAGGCACAATATCACCATTCACAATAATCAAAGGAAGACCACAATTTATTTGTTGTATTTGTGATTTTCTCCAAACTTCTCTGATTTAATTTTTCAACAGTTACTTTGTGGCAGAATCTATTTAAGGATATGTGTGTATATGTATATGTGTGTGCACATACACACACATATGTACATCCATATATATATATACATATTTAGAAATATATAATATTAGGTTTAATTTTCATAGCCATATAGCAGACACACAGACATGAGCTATGAGCAAGGAAACATGGCTTTTCATCCTTGCAAAAATATTTCACAAAGACATGCTTTGTGCAATGTCCTTACATAGGGATGAATATATACATAGAGATACACATACAAATTCACTCATATTTATTCCTCATTCATTTACTCAATCAGTAAACATTTACTAAATGCCTTCTTTGTGCCCAGCTCTGTGCAAGGAAATGAGGACATAGATAAATATAGCATAGCCCCTGCTCTCTAGGAGCTTACATTCAAATGAGTGAGAAAAAGGGGAAAAGCCCATCATAGTGGAGGCCTTAGACATTTTCATGGAGCTGAGAATACCCTGGCCTCCCACCTGACATGTATGAATTCTACCACTGGATTCTCTCAATAGAGAGATAGGTAGATAGACAGATATTATATATACATATATATGTGTATATGTGTACATGTGAGTATCTCATATAGTTCCATAATCTTTACAAACACAGAAACTCACATAGTGGAAAGAAGAAGGGGGATGGGGGTGGGAAGAGAAGATAAGCCTGCTTCCAGGAGGGTAAGAATTGAATTAAGTTGAGAAAAGATGGAATTGATGAGACTAGGCCTACAAGGCAACTATCAGTTGTAGTTTTTATTTTACACACATCCAGAAGTATAGGTTAGAAGTGAAATTTATAAATACCATTTAGAACACAATAACCTTTTCTTTTAACATGTCACTAAATTCAATGTATTTGAGAAAAGAGAACTTGGCTTTTTGCTTTCCTATTTGAATCACCTAAATTATTTATTTTTAAAATCTCCTTTACTTTTATGATACAGAATCTCTTAATAATCTAAACAAACAAGAAAGTAGAAAAATCAATGAATGTCGTGGTTCAATTCCCAAAAAATACCTTTAGGTCCTCTTGCCCCATGAGGTCCTGGAAGTCCAGGCAAGCCTGGTAAGCCCAGCTCACCCTAATAGAAAAAAATTACAATGTTGTATTTTAAGAGAAAAAAAAAACCCTACAAATATTGAATATTTGTAATGAGAGATCTATAGATAGTATATTATCTTAAAAGTATTCATACTTCAAAAGTCATAAATTTTTGGCTGGAAGGGACCTTAGAATCCAATCCTCCAATTTCATAGCTGAAGAAACTGAGATGCAGGATGGTTACATGACTTCCCCTCATTCACAAAGCTTGTAAGAATCCGAGATACAGTTTGAATCCAGATTTTACTATTTCTAGGAATAGTACCCTATCTAATATGCCATGTAGCTTCCCAAAATTCTTGCTACATTGGCCTAGAGTTGAATAGTGGGTGAATATTTTACCAATGACTCACCAGTGATACCATTTACTTTTGTACTTCTTGTACTGATAATATCAGTGGAAATGTAATGCTTTGCAGAAATTACATCTGATTTAAAACAATTAAAGCTAGGTTTAATATAGTTACCAGTTAATTAATCTAATTAGCTTGTGCAGATCTGAAAGATCAAAATTTTCTTTAAATTCAATTGTATAGTACAGCAGTAGTGTATTTGCACAGTTTAATTTGTAACTTGTGGAAGAATGAGTGTATAATTCATGAAATTGATTTGGTCTCTGTTTTGAATTTTTAAAAAGATAATTAATATAAGGGTCATTTCCCAATTGACATATAGTCAAAGGATATGAATAGCCAGGCAGTTTTCAAAGAAAGAAACCCAAGCTACCAATAATCGTATGAAAAAATGTTCCAAACCACTAATAATCAAAGAAATGAAAATTAAAACAGTTCTAACACCTATTAAGTTCACAAAAAAAAATGATAAAAAAGGAAAATGATTAATTTTAGAGGGCTATGGGGAAACAAGCATATGAATGCACTCTTGGAGCTGTAAATTAGTCTGGCCATTCTGGAAAGCAATTTGGAACTATATTCAAAAAGTCATTAAACTGTAGTCCATTGACTCAGTTCTACCATGACTAAGCTTATATCCCAAAGAAATCCACAAAAGAGGAAAAAGACTCACATGTACAAAAATATCTATAATATCTGTGTACACCATGGAAGGCAAGAATCAGAAACTAAAAGGCAGTAAGGCTGAACAAATCAATATATAGAATGCAATGGAATTCTGTTGTGAGTTAAGAAATGATAAAAGAAACTCAAAGAAACCTGGGAAAACTTATATCAACTGAAGAAGAGTGAAATGTTCAGAACCAAAAGAATAATTTATACAAACTTAACAAAAATGTAAAGACAGACAACGTTGAAAGCCTTAAGAACTCTAGTCAATACAATGAATCAATCAAGCTTTGATAGTATTAATGACAAAGCCTGCTGCCCACTTCCTGAGAGAAGTTTTAACAGCTTGAGACAGACATCTTAGGACATGGTCAATGTGGAAACTAGTTCTGCTTTGTCTATACATGTTTGCTGTGAGGTTTTTTCTCTTTTCTTTTTTTCATTTCTCTTAGGGAAAGGATGTAGAAAGAAGAGAAAAAATGTTTGTTAATTAAAAAAAGTAAAATAAAAATTACATTTAAGACAGCTTCTTAATCTGTAGGTTGGTTGAATATAGGGGTCACAAAATTATGATTTATTATCAGAAAATGTTTGATCTGTATATCCCTGAAGTCATGTAAAAATTTCTTGTGTGAAAAGGGGTCATGAGTGCAAAAAGTTTTAAAAAACCCTGATTTAAGATAATCACATTAGCTCAGTTTCATATATCTTGATTTGGTCCATAATACTAGAAAATTTCAACTTCTTTCAGCAAGTATGATCCAGCCATCTACTATTACTGCCTGTAGTAATCTGTAAACTTCTGGTTTCCTGGGTCTAGCCTTGCTTGTAGCAGATCATCTGCTTTAGACATCTTCCCTCCTCTCATCTATTCCATAGACCTTCCCCTCCCACCTATTTGGAAATATCTAGCTTCCTGGCTAATTTGTACCTCTTAAGGCTTTAGAACTGGTAAGCCAGTCAGATATGCTTGAAGAAGACTCTACCTCTCTCTGTAAAAACCCTAATCTTCTACCATATTGGAAAGCATCCCTGGGGGAAAATACAGATGTGCCCATTTTGACCTGGAAAAAGGGTCTGATTTCTGGAAATCAATTTGTAACAGCCTGGGTACCATGCTTCCAGCATAATCAATTATCCTTTCCTCTTCTTGCCTTGACCACAAGATCATCTCACTGATGGCCTCAATCCCCTTAATGGTTAAGTCTAAGAAGTCTAGGACATAACCTATTGGCTCTTCAGAGATCCAGGTATAACCCAATACCCTTGTCTCTCAGGTAAAGGTAACAACCACCCTGGTGCATTATTGTTCCTTTGCTACATTTTTCTTCCTCTTCTAGTGTCCTTGCTTGTCTCAAGGTCAGTCATAAGAACTTCCCCTGTATGAGCTAAAACAAGTGGGGGGGGAGGCCTATTGATTTTAGCATCTCGGACTGCCTTGTGTCTTACATGGAAATTTCAAATTCCTTTCAAAGTAGTGACAATAGATAGGTATGCTATCCTATCTGATTTCTCAGGAAATGATTCTTCTCAAAACTAAAATAAATCAGTGCATGCTATAGAAGGTATATTATTGGATACTCAACCAAACTAGAAATCAGCATATTTCTGATGCCTCCAGTACCTAGCAGAAATTATAATAGAGTAATTGAATTAGAATAGAATTACCAGATAATTGTAAGTTAATTAATTCTTCTCTTGTGGCTCTGGATTTTATCATTTTAACTTTTTTTTTCTTGTTTGGGGGAAGATAAAATTAATTCAAATGGTTTTACAGTTTACATTTACATTTTCATCCCTTTTCACAACTTAGGAGCAAGAGTTAAATAAGAGACATCTAAGATGACACAAGTTAACTGTAAATTCTGATGAATTGATAGGTCCCTCTCACCTAATATATCAGATAAAATGATTCCCAATTCTTTCCCTCCTCCCTCCTCATTTCATGGAATAGCTTACCTTGTCTCCTGGAATACCTGGGAAACCAATTATTCCTCTGAGCCCTGGAGGTCCTGGAAGACCTGGGGGGCCTGGAAGCCCTGGATGTCCACTCATGCCAGGTTCTCCTCTTTGTAATCCAGGTAGCCCATCTCTTCCTGGAAATCCTTTTATTCCTGGGATTCCAGGACTCCCTTTATCTCCTAAAGATACATGAGGAATTTAGAATGTTCAAGTACTAGATCACCAGAATTAGAGCTGGAAGAGACCTTAAAAACCACCTAGTCAGTGAATCAACAAATATTGATCAAGTGCTAAGCACTGAAAATATAAAGAAAGGGGGGGGGGTATTTACCTGCCATCACAGAGTTCTGTGTAGTAGGGGAGGCAACTTACAAAGTTGTGCAAACAAGATATAGTTGTACAAATTAAAGGTCATCAACAAAGAGAAGTTGCTGTTATTAAGGAGGTTGGGAAAAGACTTCCTGGAGAAGGTAAGATTTTACTTGGGCCTTGAAGGTAACCAGGGAAGCAAGAAGACAGAATTGAAAAGGGACAGCATTCCAAGCATGGTGAATAGCCAACAAAAGCTTGTTGACTGACTGACTGACTTCCTGCAGCCTCAGTTTTCTCATCTGTAAAAAGAGAGGCTCGGACTAGGTAACCTGTGAGGTCTCTTGCAGCTGCAGCTGCACATTTTTTTGAAGAGATCAAAATCAAACCCCTCATTTTTTCAGAAATGGAGTGACTTGATTGTTAATGGCAGAACTGAGGTTCTTCGGAATCTTTTTTTGCCTGGCGTCCCACTGCCTCTTAAGCATTCAGTGCAATATTAAGCTTCAGAAGCTAAAGGATAATTTGGCCCTCTGACTGACTTCTACAGGAATTACCCACACCCATCAAAGTCTATGTAATTGCTACCTGCTCATTTTAACACTAGCTCCAAAAGGTGTACATGAAAGGAGCCAAGACAAGGAAGTTGATGGACACATTTGGAATGAGTGTCCATGCCTCCTCATCAACTCCAGTTCTGAATTTCCCAAACGTAAAGTGCATATGGATTTTAGGAGAGAAAATTGTCAGGTAAGTTTTAAGAATAGAGAATTATAGCAATAAGAAAATGTCACTTGGTTAATGACCATTTATTTTTATAAAGGCATGGCCCTCCTGGATTCAGCAATAATAGCAACATCACTTGAGAATAGTTATGAAGTCCATTTCTCTGGTTGGCCATGCATAGAAATATTAGGATATTTGCCAAGGTGAAGTAAATAAACTTATCTTTCTTACCTTTTTCTCCTGGGAATCCATATCTACCAGGTGGCCCAAGATCACCTTTTTCTCCCTTTCTTGGAACTATGGAAATATCCCCTTGATCTCCTGGATAGCCTTTTTCTCCTTAAACATCAATAAAATTCACAAGTAAATAAATATACATGATCTTTAATTCACAACATTTTATTCCTCTCCAATCATGTCCCCATTACTAACTATAATGGTCATATTTATTAGTTTATTTCATTTAGTTTTATATATTTGCACTGGAAAAAGGGAAATCATTGCTACTTCTATTATAATAGTTTGGAAATAGTTTTTCAACAGCCAGTAGACTTGCAAAAATTCTGTTTGGTCTGTAAAATCTCAATTTTCCTGGCTCACATTTACCAATTCCACGTCGGCTTCCTAGTCATTTTCATCATCCTGTTTTCCTTATCACTGGGCTACAAGAAGGGTTGCTTAATTGTGTCCAGCAAAATACACCCTGGAGTTCCCCATAAACACAGATTCCCATGACGACCAAACAAAAAAGAGAGGATAAAGGAGCAGCAGTACAGAAACCTGGTTTTCATTAAGCATGCCCTAAGAATGAACCAGGGCTTGTCTTCTTGGTAGGAAACGCAACTAAAACATAGGCTAAAGAGTGACTTTTTGTCTCTTTGATATCATGTAGGTGACTTACTGGCTAATAAAACAGAAAATAATAGTCAATCTAAACAACTAAAATGGAATAGTAATTTAAAATGAAGATTTTGTTGGTTTTTTTCAGTTGCATCTGACTGACTTCATCTGGGGTCTTCTTGGCAAAGAGACTGGACTGGTTTGCCATTTCCTTCTCCAGCTTGCTTTACAGATGAGGAAACTGAGGCAAATAGGGTTAAGTGACTTGCTTAGGGACACAGAGTTGGATTTGAATTTAGGAAGATGAGTCTTTCTGACTCCAGACCCAGCATTCTATGCACTATGGCGCCCAAAATTAAACATTTAATTAATAAAATAAATTCATTTCTGAGATTATTTTTAGGAACTATCTCATATCTTTCTCTCAATATTGGGGATAAAATCAAATGAGGTGGTGAACTCTCCACCAGCTTCAAGTTTAGTATTGTTCCCCAAATTACTGTGTTAACTGAGAAATATTTAATGAAGTAAAAATATAAATAATGTCAACTTGTGATTTTCTAAAATCAGACGAATATGAAATCCTCCAAGTGTCAGACTCTCCACCAGCTGCAAGCCCAGTGTGGTCTCCAAAATTATCATGTAACTGGGAAATGTTTAATGAAGTAAATAAAAATACAATCCCAACATAATCTCAACTTGTGTTTTTCTAAAATCAGATGAATATGAAATCCTCAAAGTGTCAGACTCTCCACCAGCTGTGAGTCCAGTATGGTTCCCCAAATTGCCATATAATTGGGAAATATTTAATGAAGCAAACAAAAATACAATATAACATAGATCATGTCAACTTGTGATTTTCTAAAATCAGGCAAATATGAAATCCTCAAAGGTGTCAGGCACTCCATCAGCTGCAAGTACAGTGTGGTTCTCCTAATTACCATGGAACTGGGAAATGCTTAATAAAGTAAATAAAAATACAATACAACATAGATCATGTCAACTTAGGGTTTTCTAAAATCAGATAAATAAGAAATCTTCAATGTATCAGACTCTCCACCAGCTGCAAGCCCAGTGTGGTTCCCCCAAATTACCATGTAACTGGGAAATGTTTAATGATGTAAATAAAAAATACAATATAAACAATGTCAATTTGTGGTTTTCTAAGGAAAAATGCAGGGATTCATTTCTATATGAGTTTGACCCCATTGTCTAAGCTAGTCTATCAAATGTGAAAATTAAATAATTAATGATTCCATATAGGTTATAGGTTGAGGGCCAGAAAAGTTAGGTGGCCAGTCCATGCTCACACAGTAAGGTCAGAGGTGAGAAATAAATTCTTATTATAAGCTCAATACTTTGTCACCTCTTATAGAATATTTGAACTAAAATGATAAAGGCTACTTCTAAAAATAAAGGCGACTAGGGTACTGGCTTTGGAAACAGAAGTCATGAGTGCAAATCTTGCTTCAGATGCCTACTAGCCATGTGACTGAATAAATCACTTATTCATTTGAAGCTCAGGTCCCTCATTTATAAAATGGGAATAATCACTTCTACTTATAGCACTCTCATGAGGATTAAATGAAATAATATAATGTAAATGCACTTTGGAAACATTAAAGAATTATAGACATGTTAGCTATTATTATCTGTAGTTATATGTAAGAAGACAGGTACATAAAGAGAATGTTTAAAATTCAGGCAAGAAATTCTGAAATCAAAATAAGGAATCATGGAGAAAGCCAAGGATTGAGAGTCTAATTCTGATGAATGTAAATGGGGAATGAACTTATGATGCAAGGGTATGGACTGTGATGAGGAAACTCCACCCAAATTGACTGCATTTACTGCTACAGCTCCTCTAGTTGTTGAAAGCACAGAGAGATTGTGTGCTATCCAAGATCATACAGCCAGCATTTGTCAAAGGAGGCACTTGAACTCAGGCCTCCACTTGAGGGAAAAGAGACTGAAAAAATTAATTAAAAGATTTACCTTTAGAGCCTGGCTCTCCTGGTTCTCCTGGAAAGCCACAAAGACCCTCTTCTCCCGGATCACCCTTTCTACCTGGAAGTCCAATTTGTCCTTTCCTTCCTCGCTCTCCTGGAAAACCTGGGATACCTGGCAGGCCTTGGGCCCCTGAGAGTATTCCGTGGTATGCAAAAGAAAACATGAATTTTATGGAAGGATTTTTGAGAGAGACTCTACCAAGAAAGATCATATAATAGCCAAAAGAATGGGGGAATAACTTCAGCTGGTAACAAAGAATGAATTACAAATATGAGTGAATTTGGTTAGACTCAAAACAGAGATGTGGCGGTAGCTGGCTTGAACTTCATAATCACAAGCAAAGAGAGATCATTTTTCCAAGAGAAATTTGGGCAAAAAGGCCATTCTGTGCCCATAAGAATGTGATCTCCTTGAGGACAGTGGCCATACTTACACATTTTCTCACATCCCTAATGCTTAGCACACTCCTTCTTAAACAAAAGTTCAGTGATCATTCAAAGGTCCCCTACTGACCTTCATGGGATCTTTGATCTACTTTGTTTTTCCGAGCTGGGATGCGTCATTCCTTTTTAGAACATGCTGGCCCATTGGTCCCAGAGAATCACAATACTAGAGTCAGATTTAGTGCAAAGACTACTGAATTCCCTCAACATGGGGAGATGAGAACTCCCAAGCTCAAGCAATCCACCAGCTTCAGACTCCCTGGCAGAAATAAACTGAATCATACCTTGTCCTGACTTTTCCTAATTATATAGAAAAATATTATAAAAAAACAAAAACACCAGACATAGATCTCTTTATTTCTGGAGATCTTGAACAATATTCTGTGAAAGTCATTTTCATTCTGTTGCAAGTTAAGAGTCGCTTGGTTACATAATGTGTTTTAAGAAGAGGAAAGGGCAGGGGGGTTTCTGATCCCTGTTTATTTCCCATTTCTTCTGTCCTGCTTCCAACACTATCAAACCCACTGCATAAATAAAAGCTATGGTATAATTAATTTGGCTATAGTTCTTTATTGCCCACAAACCACATATGAAATTTTTATGTCAGATTCTGGTTCCAACACTCGTAATAAGGGAGATTATCACCCTCCCTCCAGTATTGCTGAAGGAACCTTATTTCATGATCTTAAACCCAAGTCATCCTTTGACCTAGAAGTGTCCCTAATACATTCTGATTATCCTAAAGTCTCATATTACATTCACATAAATAAGGAGGAGGTAAAACTGTGGGAAAAGGAAAGGAGGGAAGAAAAAGGGAATGGTATACCAAATCTAAAAAAAAAAAAAAAAAATTGAGTCCAGTGAATGAAAAAAATGTGAGATTTGGGGATAGAATTCAAAATCACTGTTAGCTATATATAAAATCTAAAAATTGAAAAAAATAAATAAAACCTACCTTTTGGGCCTGGGGCACCTGGTGAGCCACTATCTCCATAGTGGCCTGGATCCCCCTGTGGTCCTGGGGGTCCAGGTGAGCCTGGAAGTCCTGGGGTTCCTGGAAGGCCTTTCATTCCAGCTGGTCCAGGAGGACCTCTATCACCTTGATGACCTTTCAAGCCATCAAACCCTGATTAAAAAGCACAGCCTGATCAAATTTATAAGATTGCTTACTGAATATTAACAGACTTAATTTTCTTTTATGTTATATGTAAACAGAAGAGATTACAATACACTTTAAATTATGCATCTATAACCATGAAAAGGGGATAAGGGAATTCTCTTAGGCTAAATGCCAAAGATCCTTATCATCTGATAAGGACTGATAACATGAGCTGACTTTGCAGATCCAAACAACAAAATCCACAATCAAGACTGATATTGTTCAGAGACTGCAAACAAAGATTAACAAGAGGAGAATTTGAAAGAGGGAAAGAAAATTGCACAGGAGGAATAATGAGCTATTCACAATGGGTGCTTGACAATAACTAGAACAAAACTAAAAAAGAAGAAAACTTTCCAATTGCTTCCTCAATGGCTATATGGAGGGTAAGGTGGTCTTGTATCACATAAAATCTCAGGAGGACATTGTAGAAATTTGAACAACATCATGGATCAGAAAGTTCATAGGATTTAAAGAGACCTTAACAATCATCTCATCTAAGCTTCTCATTTTACAGATGAGGAAACTGAGACCTGAAGAGGTAAAATCAGTGCCTGAAATCACACTAACAAATAGTAGCTGAGACTTAGTTTTGAATTCATGATTCTGGCCCCTACTACCAGTACTCAGTCCACTATTTTATATTATGCTTTCCATGAGCCTTAAACTTCCAATTCACCCATCATGGTGGACAGGTTATTATAGAATTGAGTCTTGGAAGATATAGCAAAAATCCTGATTAGTACAAATAATAAATCCAACAAAGTGGTCACATGTATACCATTTTAAGTTATAATTATGTAAAATATGGCAAATGATTCAAGCTTAATGGAAACACATAGTGTAAATTTGAATAATGTGACCACTTCATGGGATTCATTATTTGCACTAATCGTGATTAAGTTGAAGATAAACTAAATATCTTTCCAGTCCCCAATATAACATATATATCTCCAATATGGGAATACATATACATTAATAGATATATGATAAAAAAAAAGATATATATTAGCACAATGCAAGTCCTTTGAGAGCAGGGAGTATCACCCTTTTGTGTTTTTGGCTTGATATGTGATAGATACTTAAGGCATGTCTGCAAATTTATTGTTGTTTTGATTTATGGATGGGCTTTATTTTCTCATGTAAAATGAGAGGGCCAGCCCAGTCTGAATTCTATATACTTTATTGTAGTATTATCACCCTTTGGAATAGTTTCTGCTTTGAAATACATTCTCAAGTCTGCTTAGCCTCTCTGACACTTTTTTAAACTCGTATTTCTTTTCTCTGCCCAAATTCTATCTAATCCCATGATCCCAGTATTTCCATTTTATCCACATTGTGGGATAATTGTTTCAGCACATTTCCCCTCTGGAATTATAGCACCGGTGAAGGGGGGGGGTAAGGAAATGAAACTGTATTCTGAATTGGTCCATTATAAAATATTTTAGATATAGAATGATGAAGACTGTGAATCTTAAAGGGAAGAAATCACATCTACTTTTAAAAATCTACAACAGGGTTGTAGGTACTCAATAACTCTTTGTTGCTGGATTTATGGAAGAGGGAAAATCACTATGAATTTTGGCCACCTGCCTGTATCTTAAGAAGGGAATGTGACTCAGGGAAGAGAGAGTTCACTAGAGACAACAACTGAGCTCCCCATTATATATTAGGTCACCTCTGCTCCAGTAAATTAGCAGTTACAAATGATACCAGCAGCTAAAAGAAGGAATTCAGGAAGGAAATGTTAGGGAGATATTTCTCCCTCCAACAGAGCATTTTGCTAAGGTTCTCCTAGGATGGAAGAGGTAAAAGTATGCAGAGATTTTAATGCATGGCTCTTATTAAATGGCAGCTAGGTGGAGTAGTGAATAGGATACCAAGCCTGGTCAGACTCATCTTCCTGAGTTCAAATCTGACCTCAGACACTTACTAGTTGTGTGATCCTAGGAGAATCACTTAATCCTATTTGCCTCAGTTTCCTCAATTGTAAAATGTGCTAGAGAAGGAAATGGCATATCACTGCAGTATCTTTGCCAAGAAAACCCCAAATGGTGTTGTGAAGGGTCAGACATGACTGAAAAATGATTCAACAGAAACAACAAATACTCGATTTTGTATTATTATTCTATTTTAGTTGCTTAGGTTGACTTATTTTCTTTTATTAACTAGTGAGTTATCTACATAATATTAATAAGAAAAAAAAGACAGATTTGTGAAATATTACAATGAAGACAGTATTTATTAATATGAATATCAAGAATATAGTTAATAAAAGTTTTTAGTGAATTTGAAAGGTCTACTATTGGGCATCTAGTACTAATAAGAAATATACATAAGGGTGCAAAAAGGCTCCTTATTACATTGCAGCATATTTGCACCTCAGAAATATACTAGAAATCTGTATTGTTTTGTTAATTGTCTAGACTGGAGAGAGTAATAAAGAGAATGGTAATAATAAAGGTATTTAGCTTCACCCACTGTTGCCCAGTTTATTCAGGCCCTTAGAGACGAAATCCCAAATTACTGAAAGAACTGGCAGACCCATATCAATACAGAAGTCATTGTCAATGACTTTTATGACACCATGGCAAAATGGAGATATTATTGCAGGCCTAAAGACAGACAAACATTGGCCCTATTTTCAAAGAAGTGTTGAAAGTATAATCTGCAAAGTATACCTTTGATTCCTGGCAAAATTCTAGCAGGTGTTATTGAAGGGGTGGTTAGTGAGCATTTAGAAAATGAAGCTGAGGCCATATAAGAAAGAATAAGCTTCATCATGAACAAAACATGTCAGAATAATCTCATTTCCCTTTTCCTTGACTTGTGGATCAAGTAAATGCTATGGATAAATACAATGGCCATATATTTTAGCAAAGCCCTAAATAATCTCCCTTGTAGTCAAAATGAAGAATTATAGGTTAGGTGACAGTACAGATGCATAGGTGGATTTGCGGCTGGTTGCATGGCCAGATCCACAGAATAGTTATTAATGGTCCCATATTCATTTGAAATAAGGTTTCCAGTGGGTCATCCCGGATTCTGTGTTTTATCCTATGATATTTAACACTTTTTTTAAAAACCAATGATTAGATGGAAGGGCAGATGGTATGGTGGACTTGGAATAAGGAAGAGCTGAATTCAGATCCAAAAGGCAATTATTTTAGTAGCTGTGTGCCCGTGGACAAGCCACATAATTTCTCTGAACCTCAGTTTCTTCATCTGTCAAGTAGGAATAATAATGTGCATAATCCCTAATAATGAGGATCAAATGAGAAACGAATGTATAGAAAGTACTTATTAAACTTTAGGGAGCTAGATAAATGCTACTTATCTCATTCTCATGTTGTTTAATGATGATCATATAGAAACAATTTTGGCATAAATTTTTATCCCGTGGGCTATTGCTATAGTAAATGAAATGGCTTCTTTGTGTAATTGAATAAAAGTACCAGAAGTTAGCGAATTTTATGGGAGCTCACTAAGAGAATCTTTGGGACAGATCCAATAGCAGACAGGGAGATTACTTTCACTAGGTTTCTGAAGTTTGAAACCTTTTCATTCCATATACTTTGGAGATTATGAGAATTTGAGATGTCAACACATATATTAAAATGTGAAACATCCATGAATCTCTCTTGTTATTGTTATTATCAGCATTATTGTCAGATTTTCAGATGACTTGAAATTCCTCGAAATAACTAATATATTGGATATCAGAAACCCAGAGGTCTTACATGGCTAACACTGGACTCAATCTATCAAGATTAAATTTAATATAACTGTAAAATTTCATGAGTTCAAAAAAATCAACTTCATAAATCCAAGGTAGGTGAACGTAATAAAAATCATCTCAAAGTTATAAAGTTTATCAAAGTTATAAAGGTTTTATCATCTATCTCTCTATCCATCCATTCATTCTTCTATCAACTGCATGACATGGCAGCCAGAAAAGAGAATGTGACTTTGGGCTTTTTTGATAATCAGTGTCTGGAATGAGGAAGGTGACCATCCAAATGAGCTCTGATCTAGTAAGGTCACAACTGCAGTATTGTGTCAATACTCTAGCAATATCAGTTCTGGATCCACATTTTAATTTGTGGATTCACCCGAGAAATGGTGACTAGAATGGGGAAAGACTTTGAGGAAAAGTTGAAAGAACTGGGGAACTTTATCCTGGAGAGAAGAGCTAGAGAGGACATAATGGTCCTCAAATATATAAATGACTTGAATGTGGAAGAAATATATAGCCCAATAATTGTGATAAAATGCTGATTGTGATGTATGTGAAGGAAAGCTCAGGAACAGTGTTATGAGAAACCTGAATTTGTTTGGTGCAGGAAGAGCCAAGGAAGGATTTTTAGAAAAGGGAGCAGCTACATATGAATGTACATAGGAGAAGCAAATAACAGGAGAACTAAAGTTGGAAAAGTATATGAAAGAAAATAATGTGGAAGGTAGTTAGGATGCATAGATTTAAGAGAAAGCAGGATGAAAACAAGGGAAAGAGATGAATCCGGTCTGTCTATTTCATCACTATGACCATGTCCAAGTCTACTTATCACATTCTGTTGTGATAAATATCTCTTAATTTTCACTCCAAAATCTGAATGATGCAAAGAGGGCCTCCCAGCAGGGCCTCTCTATCTGGCTTCTTGCTGACATTCACTTACCTGGAATGCCTGGTGATCCAGGGAGTCCAGGTTGCCCTGGCAACCCTGGAGAGCCTCGGCATCCATGGCCTGGCAAACCTGGGTTACCAGGAGGTCCAGCATTCCCTTTTCTGCCTTGAACTCCTTTAATGCCTGGGAATCCTGGAACACCAGTTGCCCCTGAAATGAAACAATGCTTCCCATTACATAAAACTCTTCATATTAATGAATATCAAAATACTATATGCCCAAAGCTGCTGTTACTTTTCTACTCCCTAATATGTGGCTTTGGGAAATTACCTGTCTGAGTCTCAACCTACTCCTCCACAAAACAGGGGTCATAATACCAGTAATTTCTAACTCACAGGGTTGTGCTACAAATGAGATAATGTATGCAAAAAATAATACCAGCCTTTGTCCTGTGCTTGATGTATGTATTGAGTGAAAAATAATTGTTCTCAGACTTTATCCCTATCTTTCAGGAGCTATAAAAGGCAAGGCTTTTGTCTTATTTCACTTTGTATTAGACCTTCTCTACAGTCTTGCTACATCTTGTCACCTCCCCATTACCACTGTCCCAGGCCTTCTTCCTTCTCTGAGCACTCTTTCTTTTCAAGTAGTCTTTCTCATTTAGAATAGAAATTCTCCAAGGGCAGGGATTGTCTTAATTTTGTTTGTCCAAAGTTTAGTAAAGTATCTGGCACATGGAAAGCACTTAATAAATGCTTTATCTAATCAAATCTATTTTAAAGTCATTTATCTATAGAGGCAAATTTAGAAAACTGTTGAGTATTACTACATCTCTCTACGAATAAGCTGTCCTGGCAAAAGTTATAATCAATAAATTACTCAAATCTATAGATTATCCAATATGTTGAGGGACAAATGTCCTCTTATGCTCAAAAATCCCCCCATTACCACCACCACCACTAGAAAAACATTATGTACCTGTAGCTCCAGGAAATCCTGGATCCCCTCTGAGTCCTTTAAGCCCAGGCAATCCTGGAGGGCCCATCTTTCCTGGAAGCCCTGGTGGTCCATAAACAGAATCCCCTGGCATTCCTTTTTGGCCATTGATGCCTGGTAACCCTGGAGGTCCTGGAGGTCCAATAGGGGCTGACCCCTTTATACCTTCAGGACCTGACTCTCCAGGGTCACCTCGAAGACCTATTTAATAAAAGTGTTACATAGTAATACATGATAAATTAACATATTATGATAAAAATAAAGATCCTTCAAAATGGTTTGCATTTTCTGAAAATGTACACTTGTGCATTAGATGATGTTTTTCTCTTCAATATATTCAGGCAAGGAAGTTATTTTGCTTTCTAGTAAGAATTATATTTCTCTGTTCTGTTTCATCCTCTGCTGACAACTCCCTGGATGATTTTTTAAAATCTTAAATGAACAAAGAATTCTTTTCACATTTACTATTTCATATAGAAAGAATTTTAGTAAGTATGTCCCTAATCTAATCTAGCAGAAACTAACACAGAGTCAGTATTTCATATAATTTAAAGAACCCTAATATGTTAAAATTTGCTTTCACATAGTTATTGATCTATATTCCCAAAGAAAGAAAGAAAAAAACTTTTTCACTTACCAGGTGGTCCTGGTATTCCTGATATTCCTGATTTGCCTTGTTGGCCTTTCTGTCCATCAAATCCAGGTTTCCCAGCTTCACCTGGGGGCCCTGGAAATCCCTTCGGACCTAAAGAAAAACCAGCAATGAACACCAAGTCTTTCTAAGAAAAAAAGAAAGCTCCAGAGTAAACACTAGGAACTCTTTTTTCCTACATACAATATTATATGCTAGTACATAATAAGACTTTTATTTCTAGAGATTAAAAGTTTTGGCTAATTTTTCCTATCATTTTTTATTAGAGGCATCAAACGAGATTATTGGGAAATGTTTATCAAAATAAATAAAAATACAACACAACTGAGATATTGGTAAATTGTAGCTTTCTAAGTCGATACTTATATCGACTATATAATATAAGTATATTATACTTATAGCCCACAAGGATCCTGCCTATTTGAAATCAACACCATTAGGCTAGAGGTATACATGTTTTCCCAGTGAATGACCTTTGATAAAACCATATAACAAAGAACCCAAATTCAGTGCCTTTATTAAAGATCTCACTATATGAAACCCTTCATCACATCTTCCTATGCACAGTCTTCAGCTTAAATAAAATATGCCTTTCCCTTCCAGAGCATCTCCCTTATGAGAGGGAAAAAAGGGAGTTGGCGGCAGGTATTTTATTGATTGGGGAAACATCTGTGAAGGGTAAATCTGTCTAGGAAACTGATGTCAAACTTCTTTAGTGAATCAGAACATCCTCAAATCCCCTGCTGGCAGGGATTGTGCTTTGTGCATGTTGTGATTAATGATGGGCAACTATCTCTACCAAAAATGGATTGTAAATTCTGCCTTATGCTTTGAGTAGGGAGAGGCTCAAGGAAGAACAACCACCACCACAAAAAAATCAATTGCTGTTCATTTCACTCAGGGATAAGCTCCCACAAAGATGGTTGTTTTTGTTTTCATTTCATCATAATAGAAGTGCCCCAGCTCCATGTTTACATGACAACCCAGTAATCAGTTAGAAAATGAAAAATTTGGGCAGTCATTCGAGAAATTGTGTTGTCTACAGGACACTAAACAATTGGTGTGATCAGTCTTTTCAGAGATTGAATGGGCTATTTGTTTTAGAACTACCCGGGTATGGCCTGAGAATCAAAGAGCAGAGCAATATGGCGTCAACCTTTCCATTTCCTTTCAGTATCTGTCTACAGTAAGAAAGGCCAGATTCAAGGGCTATATTAGTGTCTATAGAAAGAAAAAAAAAATTTGGGAGGTCTGACTAATTTTAGGAAGAAACATACAGACAAACAAAAACAAATTCAAGAGATAAATTTATGTCTGTATCCTATAGACTTGGCAATCTCACTTCCATGGCATCAACTGACAGCTTTTTCCAGGTAACTATGAAATCTCTACTTCTAAGGCTCTTTCCTCATAATTAGACCTTTATCATCATTTCAAATAGGTGGTACAGTGGGCATAGTGTTGGATTGGAATCTGGAAGATCCATGACTCTGAATTCTGCCCTACACACTTATTACTATTGTATTTCTCTCTACCTCAGTGTCCCCATGTGTAAAATGGAGATAATGATGGCTTTCTCAAAGGATTATTGTGCATAATAAATGAGATAACATATGTAAACACTTTACTATATAAATGCTAGCTCCTCATAGGACCTAGAAAGATACCTCAAAGGCAGCATGAACTAATCAAACACATTAGATTTTTCTTTAAATTTATGTTTCCTTCTGATTTCATTGATGACAGGAACTTTTTTTAAAAGCAGGCCTGTGGTTTGTATTGTATAGAAGAACACCCATTGAGGAAATTGCTTTAATTGATACTGATCTGTACCCCTTCTAGAATTTATAATCTTGGAGGGTTGCTAGGGGAACCAAGAGATTAAATGACCTTCCTGAGGTCACAAAGCTATTATATGCAAGAGGTGGGCTTGTGAACTCAAATCTTCCTGGCATTAAGGTCATGTTTCTATCTACTATCTCATGTTCTATTCATTATGTGCCACTAGTTGCCCTGGGATTAGAGAGTCATTTCTAGGTCCTGTGTCTTTTGACAGCTAGTATTTTAGTCAGTCTTTTATTCTCTCACATTTCTTCTATCTGCTGTATCCCATTGCCTTTCAGGCCCTTAATAAATGTTAGCACTGACTCGATGGAAAGAAGAAAAAAAAATCACTTCAATTGAATCATGACCTCACTAATCAACAAGCATTTGTTAAATGCATATTATATACCAAGCACTGAAGGATATAAAGGTCAATCCAAGTATCTTTCTTTATGGCTGCATTTTTTTTAACAGCTTTAGTAGCAGGATTAAGCTCTTAGCAAACCAGGATATCAAAAATCTATTTATAAATTAGGGCAGCTGGATGGCACAGTAAATAGAGTACCAGATCTGGAGACAGGAGGACCTGACTTAACTTATCAGCTGTGTGATCCTGGACAAGTCATAATTCTTTTGCCTCAGTTTCCTCATCTGTAAAATGAGCTAGAGAAGAAAATTACGAATCACTCCAGTATCTTTGCCAAGAAAATCCCAAATAGGATCGTGGAGAGTTAGACATATCTGAAAGTGACTGAACAGTAACACTTATAAATTTATAGAAAATGAACAGCTATCTTGACATTCTCAAGTCATAGGGACAATCATTGAGTCCGTAGAGAGAGGTGGTCACTATTGTGAAGAGAATTTAATCCAACATTTTTTTCATAGGATCACAGATTTAGACTTGGAGGAAGTATTAGAAGCCATCTTGTCAAACCCCCTTTTGAGGAAACAGATAGAGATGTTCTATGACTATGCAAAGTCACATAGCTATATGGTATCAGAAGAGGGATTCCAATATGAGTCTGTCAGGTTCTCAGTATGATTCTATAAGCCCTGTACCAAAAAGCCTCCCTTTGGAACTGCTGCACAATAACCCTGTATATTCTCATTGTTTGGGACTTGGTTCCTGTCAAAATACTATTAGGGGATGCCTTATTTTCCAGAGCTAAGGCTCAGCTAGCAAGCTGTTCCCTGAGCTTAGCATAACAACAATCCTTTGTGCTCACCCTTTGGATGAACAAATCCCCACAGCAAAATCCCAAAACTGTTTCACATAATTATTGTGTTGCTTCAGGATGAACCAGATGAGCCCTGAGCTCAGAGATGTACCTACCATCTAGTCATATAATCTTGCTATGAATCAAACCTTTCACTTTGTCTCTGTTAGCCCTCATTGTCAGGGCTACAGCTACCTGCATAGCCATTGATATAAGTATTGAGATTTGCCCACACTAAAGCAGGTCCCCCAACTTGAGGGATGAGACAATGGCGTATATGTCAAGGAGTTTCCCTCTTTGCTTGCAAGCTTTTTCCCTCACTATAGAAAATTAGCTTCTGTTTAGTCTCTGCACAATTGTTGCCTACTCTATTTGTTCAGTTCTTGGCTCTATATACCAAGAAGTTCAATCCAGTTGACATTTCTTCTTATTATTTTTTAAATCCTTGTTGGGAACATGGATATTAATGAGTGATATGCTGATAAATGTTTAACAAACAGCACTCCAAAAAAAATTTTTAAGTAGACTTAACAGATTACTCTGTCTTATTTGTTTACTTTATATTATTAACATTTCCCCATCACTTTCTTAAGTCTACAGAACCAACAAAACAATAAAAGAATCCTTGATTTACAGCATTTGCCAATTTCACAAAATTTAATAACTGGATCTCTGGAGCCAGTATCAGCTGGCTTCAGGATGCCACTGATGGATACTGGTGCCCATTTTAAAGATTCCAAAAATACATTCCCTATTGCCTTTCCAGGAGCTTAGATATAGCCATAAGTTGTTTGGATAGTTGCTAAGCTGTTTAAAGTTGGCCATTTATTTTCCTTATTTTTATGTCAGGAAGATGAGATGGTTGCTTCCAAGTGATGTACTTACCTGGAGCACCTGGAATCCCTGGAGCTCCAGGGCTCCCTGGATAGGGGGAAGGACAAGGATAGGTGTCACCTGCAGGGAAAGAAAGCAGACATTTTCAAATACTGGGTGTTTGGGAAAAAATCCAAGTGGCTCTGTTGTTGAAATATTAAAGTTGATGTCAGTGAATGACTGAAATTCTTTCATGTATAGCCAGGCTACATGGGAAGCCGAGGGGGAAAATAATTCCAGATTTGAAAGGAACCTTCAACTTGCTTAAGTGGTTTGGGGGCAGAGTCTTTGACACTGAGTTCGAGAACATGCTGGCTAGAAATCTGATTTTTCATGATCAAAACATTTACAGGCTCACTAGGGAAAGGTTAGAAGTGTTTTATGACAAGCAGTATGAAATATTTCTCTCCTTCCCTGGAGCCTATAAATATTCTTTTAAGGAATACATGTGTTTATAATAACAGATATTTAATATAGCATCATCCAAAGCTCTGATAAGATGTGGTGTGTTTTAGAAGGAGTTCTGGATTAGCAGTCCAGAGACTTGAATTCTCATACCAGTTCTGATACTAGCTAACTGTGGGATTTCCATCTGGTCATTTTTATTTTCTCCGTATGCAAAAGGAGTTTGGAATACATAATTTCTATGTTACCCTTTCAGCTTTGATATTCACAGAATCACAGATTTGGAACTAGACCTTATGTCGATTAAGTCCAACATCCCATTTTACAGATAAGGAAAGATAAGGCCAGGAAAAGTTAAGTGATTGTTTAAATTCATAGAGAAAACAAGGGGCAAGGTTGGAATTCTAACCAAGGTTCTCTGATTTCAAATCCAATGCTCTCTCCAACTAAATTGAAATTAGTATGACATGCTGATTCTGGAATCAATGATCTTTCCATCACAGTAAAAATTATACAATATGATGGAGTAAAGTCAAGATATTTTACAGTATGGGGATAAAGAAAATATAAGATGCCAAATTTGGGTGGCTTCCAGATCTTTATTCCTTAGCACTTTAGCTTATAGCAAGCTTTTGCAAATATAAGTAAATTCCAATAAAAAAATTATCCCCTGAAAACTTGGAAGGGGAAGAATGAGAATTTTAAAAAATAATAATAATACAAATAATAAAATGAAAAACAATAATATCTGTAGAAAAGTTCTCTTTTTCTAACCCCTACCTTAATGTTTCCAATATTTTGATCCAAAGGTCTGAGATCACTTCAGCACTAATCTTTGGAATTTACATAAATGACAAAGTCTATATTGAAATGGCCTTGTTTTTTCACCATTAGAAGGTCTCTGAATGACTTCCTGGATGATAGTCAGATAAATTTCAGATTAAATATTACAATCTGTGATTAGAATACCCAGGAATATCTCAAAGAATTATATAGATGATAGAAAAATGTTCTGAAATCTCAGATTTTCTTTAATTTTAAAATATTCAGGTTATTTAGGTAAAAAAAAATAATGAAAAAAAAAAGCCATTTGGATCTATCAAACAAGACCACACACACACAAAAAAAAAAAAAAAACACACATACACACACACACAAAAAAAAAAAACTGGTTGTTTTTTTTTTCAAATTTGTCCTATAAATTGGTTGTGATTTCTTGTTTTCATTGTTGATTATTATTATGCCATAACATTCTTGAATGTCTTTTTTGGAACTTTAATTCTAAACCTCTGCTTGTCACTACTCCTGGAATGACTCAGTTCTTTGGGGAATAAGGTCACCCATCAGCTTTTTACTTTTTTCCATATGTCAATATTTAAATTTACCTTTCTGACCCTTGGAACCTGCTGCTCCCTTCACACCAGGGTGACCAGGGCTCCCTGGTCCACCTCTCACCCCTTCTGGGCCAGGAAATCCCAGTCCTGGAGGCCCCATTGGTCCCATTCTCCCAGGAGATCCTGGTGCTCCAGGAGATCCTTCTGCACCTGGAATTGCTCCGCCACGACTGCCCTGGGAATATTTCCATCATGAGTCAGTTCAATCACTTTTTTGGTAATGTCCCAATTAGTTAAAAAATACTTATTACATAAATTTGCATCTTGTTTTAATTTAATCAGAACAATTTTCTGCGCAACTGTATTCAAGTCCAATATTCAAAGTCTGGCTGTATGAAAGACTAAAATTGTCTCTAAACCATCAGTTTAATCACATCTGGTTTAGGAGAAAGGATAACTCAGTTGACAACTGGTTTTCATCAGCTCATTTTGAAATAAATTAAAGTTGAATAATGACTGCCAGAGGACTTTATTATTGATTTGTAATAATATTTTAGTTTAACTATTAAATTGATAATACCATCTTATATATTTATACTTTATGGTTTTGAGATCATGTTCCCATCAATTGTCCCAGTAATATTAGGTTAGGCATTGATATTCCTACTTTACAGATTTGGAAATTGAGATTTCACCTCATATTCATCAAATTGGCAAAGATGATTCTTTTAAAAATGGATACAGACTATGGACTGTTGGAGAGGTTGTGGGAAGCAGATCCAGTAACACAATGTTTGTGAAGTTGTAAAATGTTCCACCCTTTCTGAAAATCAAACCAATATTATGAGAGAAGCCATTAAACTATTCGTACTCAGCTGTTGAACCTATAATATCCTCAAAGAGGGCACTATTCTTAAGATTTCACAGAAATGTCAAGGCATATATTCAAATCACTTAATCCACCATTAGGAGGCTTTTAAATTATTTTCTAGGTGATAGGTAAGTTTCAGATGAAATACTAGTTATTTATGATTATAATACCCAGAGATATCTCAAAGAACCATATAAAAGAGAGAATAGCATCCTGAAACTTCAGAAAGAAAGTTATATATAACAAAATATTCAAAGTATTGCTCTTTGTGGCAGTGAATACTGGAAAGAAATTAAGTGACTACTGCCTGGAAGGGTATCTGAACAGATTATACAGTTGCATATGAATGTAATGGAAAATGGTGATGTCATAGGAAATTGTGAATATAAGAATTCAGAAAAACATAGGAAGATTTAACTAAAGTTATAGAGATTAAAGAAAACATAGCTGAGAGAACAATATAAATGACTGTAAAAACATAAATTATAATACTCAAGAGTAGCATAATGGGCAATTTCAGTCCTAGAAAAACAATAAATATATTTTCTCCCTTACAGTAAAAAAGTAGAAGCTATAGATATAAAATACAGCATATGCCATTAGATCAACTTGCTGTGCTGTTTGGCTTTTCTTTGTTATAAGAAAGGGCATAATGGCAGTCAGGGAAGTGATGTTGTTAAAGAGATTGTTTAAAAGTTATTAAAAAATAAAAAAGTAACAATAAAACCATTTTCTTCAGTTTTCAGTGTCTTCCTATTGTCTCTAGGGTAAAATAGCAACTATTCACCTGGACCATTAAAACCCTTCACAGTCTGGCTCCATCTCTCCTTCTGTAATGGATCCCTTTTTCAGTCCACCTAAATTTGTCAACCGAATTATCTCATAAATCATGAAAGCCTTCTATAGAATCCCCTATGTAAAATAATCCCTGTAGAAATTGTTCTTTAAAATCCTTTCAAATCCTTTTGAGTTGAAGACTCAAAAGACTACATCAGGTCAAACTTGTCAAATTTGAAATCCATCCATAAACAGGCAATAATAACAAAGAAAGCTTTTTTACTTTTCATTTTATTCTGACTAAGGTATGGATATTTCATTTTCATCCCCAAATAATACATGGCCCTATGGGCATATATCCCGGATATCTAGGGACCAGAATATAGAAGGGATCCCTAACAATATATTGCTGAACAAATATTCAGGGAGGTCTCTGCTATTAACTTGCCCCTATAATATATTTCACAAAGAACCATAAGGAAAAAAAAGCCCTTCTATTCCATAATCATCTTTTTTTTTAAACCTAGAGGCAGTTAAGTGTCAGAACTGATAGAGTGCTAAGCATGGAGTCAGGAAAACTTGAGTTCAAATACATCTTCAGACATTTTCTTGCTGTGTCATCCTGGGCAAGAAGTCACTAAACTGTCTGTTTTAGTTTCCCTGAACTGTAAAATGGGAATAATGATAACATTCACCTTTTAGGGTTTTTATGAGAATGAAATGAAATAATAATTGTAAAAAAGTGCCTGCTTATTTCTTTTTTTTTTAAAGGAACAGTATGAAATAATGTTATGACTAACAGTTATCCCCATGGCCTATGTTCTATATTTAATCATTAAAACATTTGGAAAAATGAGCAAATATTCCAAAATTTTTCTCTTTCACTTATTAAAGTCTCAGCAATCTTCTTCTAAGAAAGGTGTTCTTAACCTGGAGTCTGTGATCTTGGTTTTTAACAATATTTTGATAAATGAATTTGAATGTAATGGATTTCCTTTGTAATAACTTGCATTTCATTTTATGCATCTGAAAACCTAATTCTGAGAAGGAATCCATGGCTTTTACTAGACTGCCTAAAGGATCCAGAACACAAAAAAAAGGCTAAGATACCCACACTAAGGCAATCACTTGGGGAGAAAAAAAGCCAAAACACCCAGTAAAGGAAAGCCCTGATCCTCACACAGATGGAGACTGGTGAATTATCTGGAAAGCCAAAGGTTGCTTCTCAACTTTGAGGACAAAATAGAGGCATGTGTTAATGAGTAAATGTATATTTACATCATTCTAACTTTGTGTAATTCAATATTGAAGGCACCTTTCCATAAAATCATATTGCTATGGTGAAATGATCTTTCCTCCCTTTCCTCTACTGAGCAAAACAAAGGCAAAATCCTAACTCTTGGGAGAGTCTTTCTGATAGGAAGAGCCTATGTATGAATAAGAATTAACATGCTTGCTCTGTTTTTTAATTAAGGAAAAGAGGGTTTTTTTTTTCCTTTTCAATTAAATTAGTATCTCCCAAAGTACAAAAAAAGTATATATTTCTACCAATCATTAAGATAAATCGATTTCTTGTTGAGTATTTTGTCAGTGAACACTAGTACGTAATACTTTCAATATGATCTAATAATCATATGAGTTTAATTAGGAAAGCATTTGTATGACAGTAAGCAAATACATGTGTATATTTATTTATGCCTTGCTCCTATTAATATGCCCCAAGAATTTCTGGTCCTTCATTCAGGGTCTTTCTCTATATCTTATATAGAACCATTGGGCACTTAATCATGCCTCAAAATATTCTTCCAATAAATTTGGTGTCAGATAGACATTTTGTGCCTGGGTTATCTCGTTTTTCTGATGTGACTGACTTGTGACAAACCCATTAGTTTAGAAAGCATTGACTACTAAACGTTGGGGGGGAATAATCTACTCACTCCTGTTTCTAAACATCTACAGTTTTCCAGTTATTTCACATCAGAATTTTTCATGTTTTCTATATGAAGATAAACTAGACTCCTTGCTTTTCTAGAACTCAACATTCCATCTCCTTTCTTCATCCTTTGAAAAAGGGTTATCCATCACACTTGGTGTCCCATTCTTTCCCGACTTCTTTCTCTTAGAATCCTTAGCTTCCCACAAGTTTCAATTGAGGCATCTAAATGAAATCTTTTTTGATCTCCCTAGACCATGTTCACTCAGTCCCATTAGCTTTGTATTTATTTGTCTTATATGTTATATCTCCAAGTAGAATGTAAGCTCTTTGAAGGTAGGAATTATTTTATGTTTTAGTCTTTATGTGATGCCCAGTACTAACAGAATAGATACTCGATATAAAATGTTTGTTGAAATGAATTTTTAATTGAATTTTTTCTACCATCAAATACAGAAATTCCAAGCAATTTTCATATTTTCCACCCACATTCTTTTGCCTGTTCCTCACTATAACTAAAGACAAGCCTTTGTAAGTTAGTTGACTAGTATTTGGGATTCTGTTTATATCCATGGAAAACAGTGACAGTTGCTTCCAGGGATTGAACCCATGACCTTGACTTCATTCACGTCATTTGCCAACAAAATGGGCTAAGCAGCCACAAGCTACAGTCAATGAAAGCTTTGTGGATGAAAGGGCCACACAGGGGAATGAATACAAGGGCAATTCTGCTGAGAAAGTGGGCAGTAAAGACTGTTATAAATGAATTGCCAGTCATGGTTTCAAACCATTTCTCATTTAGTGATTTATTTGAAAATTATGCATCCTTATATAATGATGAATTGAAAAATCACCCTCATAGGTTTACAACATATGAACTTACATTATTTATTTACTATTCAGCAAACTACCAAGAAGAAAGTTCGCTTGTGATCATGTAAGCTAAGAAAATAAAGTAATGGAAAAAGTTTCACATACTGGGAGACCTGGCTCGCCTCTTTTTCCATACAGTCCATTCTGACCAGGAACGCCTTCCTGCCCTGGATATCCAGGAGGCCCATCATGACCTTTTTCTCCTTTTCTTCCTAGGAAAAGAAACAAAGAATACTCCAACCCTTAAATTAGTAATGAGCAAAATGAAAAACAGAAGAACAAGAAGTCTGTTATAATTTTTTTCCCTCATTTGACTTAAGTTCTACATTTTCTTCTGCCAAAACAAACCTTTATCAGTTTGAGACCCATAGCATGGAACATTGGGATTTTTAGAAATCTTACCTGAACTAGTTACTAAGTCAAAAAAGCATTGCTAATTATCAGTGTATCAAGACAACTGTGAAATTGTGGCAAGAACAATCATTTAGAGACTTCGACGTAAATTCCCATATTGGAACTGAGAACTCTATGACTTTAAAAAAGCCAAATCTCTCTGGACTGCAGTTCCCTCATGGTAAATTAGGGATAGTAATCTTCTGCTACCTACCTCACATCATGAACTGAATTAGATGCTATCAATTGGATATTACATAGGGATATTATTACTTGTTTTTCTTCTTTATGGTCTGATATTGAGATCTAAATCTCAGCAAACTGATTTAGTTTTTTCTAGTCCCTTTTAACCCTTTCCTCCACCAGCTAATTTACCTATACTCTATCTTGTTCCCTCCAAGAATCCCATGTCCACATTTTGACCCTTGGTCGTAGGCGCTATAACCCTACACTACAATGACCCACTCAACTCTACCTGTCCTTCTCAGGTAATGTTTCCAAACTAAACTCCATTCTCCTTTCCCCCTTTTCTGTCAAATTTTTTCTCCATTTATTGGTCCCTTTTGGAAAACAAAATCTTGAATTCATTCACTCTAAGTTCAATGGTTTTCCCCCCTCTTTCAAGGACAACTGGGATTTAATAGGGGATGCGTAAAGGTACAATGGTATAACCCAAAGAAATGAATTTCTAATGATATACTTTCACATATCATAGCAGAGATATGAGATTGAAACAAAAGAATGGTAAAGACAGATATAGGCAGATACATATAACTCTCTGGCCATAAGTAAAGCTGGTAAAGAAATATTATTTGGTCTGGGTGATAGGGGGAAAGTCTATACTCTATTCAAAGCTTCTTAAACTGTGGATCATGACCTCATATGGAATCATGCAACTGAATATGAAAGTCATGAAATTATGATTATTACCAGGAGATATTTGATCTGTATACCCATTTTGTATACCTGCAAACCTGGGATCATGTTAAAATGTCTTAAATGAAAAAGGGTCATGAGTGAAAAAAGGTTAGGAAGTCTTGGTCCATATAACCTATTCCCATCTTTTTTAAGGTATCTTAGAATGCGGCAAGGACTCTCCAAAGAAGAAGGGCACAAATAAAGGATCATAGAAAAAACCAATAAGGATAAAATGGAAGAAGAGACAGTAAGAAAGGTTAGGGAATGATCGGAGAAATGTGAAATCAGCCGAAGGAAAGGATGGGCTTTGGAGGAGTAAATGCCTTTTGTTGAAAGAAAAGAAAGGACAACCCAGGAGCAAAAAAGCAAGGGACAGGGTTAATCAGGCCTAGGCTAAACATTTCAGCTCCAGGGAAAAACAGTGCCTTGAAGAAGCAGAAACAGGGACCCCCAACAAGCTTGCCCCACTAAACCAAGAGGAAACTTCATCCTCACAAAGGAAAAACACATTCTCCACAAATTCTGGCATTAATGAATGGGTAAGACTTCGTTTGTTTCCAACACTGTGGGCACTATAGAAAAATTATGGGACTTGGGGTCACATGGTCTTGATTTGAATCCTACCTCAGTCTTGCCAGCTAGGTGATATGGTGATTAACTTCTCTTCTTAAAGACTCCAACTTAATAATTATATTAAAGAAATATTATATTTATGTATAACATAAAAAATTATATTAACTAAATATAATTCTTTGTATAAGTTTGTATATGGTACACACCTATACATGTATACATATACTTTACAAGGCTGTTTTAATGATGAAATGAGATAATGTAGGTAAAGTACTTAAAATATATAAATGTGAGCTTATTGTTACATATATATCTATGATATGGATTATATCTTTCATATTATAAAGTAGAAAGTATTCCTATCTCCTGACCCCAGCTTTAAAATGTTTTCCTGTCACACTTAATAAATGCCAGGCATGGAAAAGGAAACTTTCCATCAATCTCCAGTTCAGCAAAATGAGGATCCAAATGCTGAACAAATATTTATTTTGGCTAGTGAAAGAACTGAGTTGGGAGAACTCACCCTATACCCAAAGATTGTGAGGAAGCCAGTATTTAGTTTTAGAGATCTCGACTATCCTAATTACTATGAAAAGTTATTTATAGCCATAAGGGAGCCCTAGGAGATGAAGAACAGAAAGAGGTTTTGATAGTTTCCTTATAACAGCACCCCCCCCCATGAAAGTCATCATTGTCCATAAGCATGTGTTGAAGACTTCCTCAGCAGATGGAGCTGTGCTAAAGTTTGACTTATCCATGAAAGGAATGAAGGTGCAGATGAATCATACAAAATTTGAAAGGTGGTTGATTCATGCATTATTTTCAAAGTGATAGAAAGTGTTTAAAAATGGATTTACCTTTGATTCTTGCTATAACCATATCACCCTTTTCTCCTTTAGGACCAGTTAGCCCCGAGGTACCAGGTATTCCCTTTTGAGAAAAAGAAAAAGTGAATTTATAGATAAAAAGCAAACAATGGCTTCCATTGGTGCTTCAGACAGAGTTAACACCCAGTCAAAAAAGCAACAAATGATTATTAAGTGCTTATTATTAAATATCTGTGCTAAGCACTGGGGATTCAAAAACAAAAAAAGAAAAGTCTCAGCCCTGGAGGAGCTTTCATTCTATAGGGCTTATAACATAGAAATAAGTAGGTTTTGGGGAAAAGAAATCAATTCCATCTTGAATGTGTTAAGTTTGAAATACCTGTGGATGTCATCTTAGAAATATAGAATGTTGGTGATACAGAAATAGGAGAGAGAGAGAATAGAGTTTGAAGGTAATCTGCATAGAAATGTGAATGGAAACCCATGGAAGCCAATAAAATCATTGATAAAAGGGTGTGAAGAGAAAAGAGAAGATAACTTAGGACAGAATCTTGGGGTATATCCATAGTTAGGGGGTAGGATATGGGTCATGAATCAGCAAAAAAGTCAAGCAGGAGGAAAAACAGAAAGGGAGCAGAGTCATGAAAACCCAAGAAAGAACATCCTGGGGGAAAAAAGGTTCAATTGCATCAAACATTACCAGGAGGTCAAGGATGAGGAATGAAAAAAGGTCATTAGTGATTAAAAATCACTGGTAATTTTGGAGAGAGTAACTTCATTTAAGTGATGACATAGGAAACCAGATTTCAAGGGATTGGGAAATGAGTAAGAGGAGAATTGTAGGCATAATGTAGATACCTTCTTCTAGAAGTTTGGCTGAAGAAACTTAGAGATCCAGAAAGATAGTCTGAAGTGGGGCAAGGTATAGTAAAAGATTGCTAAAAACAGAGGAGATCTAGGCCTGCTTATAGACTGCAGCAAAGGAACCATTGGACAAGGAGAGATTAATGGAGTGGAGGAGTGAAAAGAGGAAATAGCATGGGATGGGATCCAGAATATCAGCCTAAAAATTGGCAGAGACTGGAGTAACACAGAAGAGAATGGGGAATTATACTTTGGGGTTTCGAGATGTATGGTACCGGAGAAGAGGAAGCACATAAAATTGAGTCTGTTTTCTTTGTAAAATAAGAAGCTGATTACTCTACTGATAGCGTAGGGGTAGGGGGATCTGAAAGGAGAGAGAGAACAGTTACCAAAGACAACTTGAAAGGAAATCAATTAGGGAAGAATCACAGGATTTCCTCATTACATTAAGGACCCAGTTGAGATTAGATTACATGAATTGGTGACTTCTTTAGCACCAATCAAAAGTAAGTGTGGAATTGTGGAAGAGGCAGGAGGATAATCCATGATCAGAGTGTGGCAAGGCATTGTGTCAATAGGGCAAAGGGACAAGGAATCCAAAACACTGCAAAACTAGAGTGTTAACTATAGTCAAAATTGGGAATAGGAGAAAGCTGGCATAACGTTGAAGTATGGAGGGACTACATGGTACAATGAAAAAAAAAAGTGAGAGTTTAGGAAGAATGAGGCAAAGGGAGAAATGGAGTGACAGAAGGTTATAATCAGAATTTTCTTGATCATGGAACTCCCTCTAGAGGCTCACTAGGGTGACAACATCCCCAATCTCATTCTTCAGTATTATTTCACTTATCTAGAGATTGGCTTTCTAGAAATTTCTAACATTTTAACCTCACTCTAATCGTGTCCCTTAGATCTCAACAACTCCCATGGGTTCAATGATCACCTCTGTGCAGATCACTCTCAAATCTAAACAACCAGCACCTACTTATCCCTTAAACTCTTGTACTGAATCTCCCAATGCCAATATAACAGAAATCACCTCAAACTCAACATGTGCCCATCAGTTAGTTGAGATCTCTCTCCTAAGTCTTGCCATCCTCTCGACTATCTTTTCAAAACTTTCTTTTTCACAGAACTTCCCTTCGTTGTTCGCTGGGTTAAAGTTAAACTAGATTGCTAATTGTGAATTCACAGAGGCTCTTCCTTCATGTCAGAGGAGGACATCCTTCAAGGCTCAGCACAGAAGCCACACTCTCTACAAACTCTTCCTTAATTTCCTCCAGAAGAAAGTATTCTCTCTTTTCTTAATTTCCAATTGCTTTAGATCTGGATTAAGCAACCAACCAATCAGCAAGTATCTATTAAGTATCTACTATATGCAAGGTACAAATAAGCAGTAAACATTTAATGAGAGACAAAAGGAGAGAAGGAGGGAAGGAGGGAAGGAAGGAAGGAAGGAGGGAAGGAAGGAAGGAAGGAAGGAAGGAAGGAAGGAAGGAAGGAAGGAAGGAAGGAAGGAAGGAAGGAAGGAAGGAAGGAAGGAAGGAAGGAAGGAAGGAAGGAAGGAAGGAAGGAAGGAAGGAAGGAAGGAAGGAAGGAGGGAGGGAGGGAGGGAGGGAGGGAGGGAGGGAAGGAAGGAAGGAAGGAGGGAGGGAAGGAAGGAGGGAAGGAAGGAAGGAAGGAAGGAAGGAAGGAAGGAGGGAGGGAGGGAAGGAAGGAAGGAAGGAAGGAAGGAAGGAAGGAAGGAAGGAAGGAAGGAGGGAGGGAGGGAAGGAAGGAAGGAAGGAGGGAAGGAAGGAAGGAAGGAAGGAGGGAAGGAAGGAAGGAAGGAGGGAAGGAAGGAAGGAAGGAAGGAGGGAAGGAAGGAAGGAAGGAGGGAAGGAAGGAGGGAAGGAAGGAAGGAAGGAAGGAAGGAAGGAAGGAAGGAAGGAAGGAAGGAAGGAAGGAAGGAAGGAAGGAAGGAAGGAAGGAAGGAAGGAAGGAAGGAAGGAAGGAAGGAAGGAAGGAAGGAAGGAAGGAGGGAAGGAAGGAAGGAAGGAGGGAAGGAAGGAGGGAAGGAAGGAAGGGAGGGAGGGAAGGAAGGGAGGAAGGAAGGAAGGAAGGAAGGAAGGAAGGAAGGAAGGAAGGAAGGAAGGAAGGAAGGAAGGAAGGAAGGAAGGAAGGAAGGAGAGAGGGAGAGAGGGAGGGAGGGAGGGAGGGAAGGAAGGAAGGAAGGAAGGAAGGAAGGAAGGAAGGAAGGAAGGAAGGAAGGAAGGAGAGAGGGAGGGAGGGAGGGAGGGAAGGAAGGAAGGAAGGAAGGAAGGAAGGAAGGAAGGAAGGAAGGAAGGAAGGAAGGAAGGAAGGAAGGAAGGAAGGAAGGAAGGAAGGAGGGAGGAGGGAGGGAGGAAGGAAGGAAGGAAGGAAGGAAGGAAGGAAGGAAGGAAGGAAGGAAGGAAGGAAGGAAGGAAGGAAGGAAGGAAGGAAGGAAGGAAGGAAGGAAGGAAGGAAGGAAGGAAGGAAGGAAGGAAGGAAGAGAAGGAAGGAAGGAAGGAAGAGAAGGAGGGAAGGAAGGAAGGAAGAGAAGGAGGGAAGAGAAGGAGGGAGAAAGGAAATATAGAGCTGTCTATAGGTTGCCATTGACAGTAACAAAAAGTGACAGCTGACAATCTGTCAATGAAAGAGGAGAAAAAGAAAAACTATAAAAGGTATGCAAACATACCAACTATAGAGTAGCCTGGAGCAAACAGCTCTATATTATCCCCTGAGGATAGCATATTATAAGCATAATAACAGACATGTATAATGATGAATTTCAGTTACAAATAAAAGGTTAAATAATTTTATATCTTCTGTTTCAAAGAGCAGGAAGATAGTAAAGTGGAATATATGCTGTACTCATCCCATGGAGTTCATTTCATCCATGTGTATAAGCCCATGTCCTCCCCCACCCTTGCAGTTTTGAATAAGGGTCTGGACCTATGATTTTATTGGTATAGGGAGCTTCCAGTTGAGGAAGATCCTTCTACCAAGGTAATTTGGCTGGTGGATACCCTGCCTATAAGTTAAAGTCTTACAGAATTGCCTAGAGTATTGAGAGATTTATTGATTCATCCAAAGCCAGCAGCCAGCCAGTATGTGCAGAGATAAAAGTGATAGTCTTCTTAACTTCAAGATCAGCTCTCTATTCTTACACCAAGCTGCCTCTCTACTTTGGGAAGCCAAGTCAACTCAATACTCCTAGAAAAGGTGTATAAATCCATTCCCAATGGTTCTACTCACTATTTCTATAATTACCAAGCCATAATATCCCTCCATGGCCACTCCCTTATATGTGTTGTTTCGTTGTATTAAAATTTATGCTCTTTGATAGAAATGACTCTCGTAATTTTATTTATGACCACTTAAAACAGTACTTGGCAAAGAGTAAGGGCTTAATACTCTTCCTATGATAGAAAGAGTGCTTTAATGCAGAATAAGAAGCCCCATATCAATTTCTCTAAGTAAGTCAGTGAGATTAAATGATGTTGTACTATCCTTCAAACTCTGACACTGACACCGTAATCTTCCTGATTATAAGTCTCAATTGCTTCTTCTGTATAAATGGAAGGTTATATGGCATTATACAAAAAGCAATTTACTAAAGGAATCTTGATGTCTTAAAAGAACAAATACAATTCCAAGTGCTGAATAGCATTATGGAGTCACAAAATCTCTGAGTTGGAAGGAAATTTAGGCCATCTAGTCTGACCTAAACCCTAAAACAAAATCCCTCTCCAATTTAATGGACAAGGCTTTATTCAGTCTTTGAAAACATCCAAAGAGGAAGAACGTACCATCTCTCAAGATGACCACTTTAGGAAAACTTTAATTATAAAGAAGCTTTTCCATTTAGCTAGTCAATTTCATCTTATCCACCCATTGATTCTTCTTTGTAGGATCAAATAGAATAAGATGTAATCATCTTTTCCCATGATGACCCTTCCAAAGGAATCATGTTTTCCTGAGTCTCATCTTTTCCAAGTTAAACACTCCCAGATCCTTCGATGGATCCACATGAATCCAACATTCTGAATCATGATGGTTATCTTTCTCTTGGAGCCCTCTAGCTTAGTTGGAAGGAAAGCCTAATTCTAAAAGCTAATATGAATTGGGTTTTTTTTTAAAGAGGTCAGGTCATAGACTTCTTAATTTGCAATAAAGATACATTTTGATTATGAAATAAAAACTAAATCAGGAATACTCCATGGACAGTAAGACCATAAATCTTTTATGGATGCGGAAGTACTGTTCATTTCTCTGCAACCTGAAGTCCAATAAGGATATGGATTAGGAGCATAAATGAAATTTGAGCATGGAATAGGGAGGCCCCACATGGTATGGAATAAGGGTTTTTAACCTTTTAATCAATTAAATCAATTTAATCAATCCTAGAATTGATTCACATATTCTCAAGGGATCTATGGATATATTTCAATGAGAAAAAAAAATGCCTTTTCATTTTCACTAATATCTCACTGAAATTTAGCACCTTCTTTAAAGTTTTTTTTAAAAAACTATTCTGGGGGCAGCTAGGTGGCACAGTGGATAGAGCACCAGCCCTGAATTCAGAAGGACCTGAGTTCAAATCTGGTCTCAAACACTTAACACTTCCTAGCTGTGTGACCCTGGGCAAGTCATTTAACCCCAGCCTCGGGGGGGGGGGGGGAACCATTATTCTGGGAAGAGATCCATTAGTTTCACCAGATGTCCAAAGGGGTCCATGACACATACAAAAAAGCTTAACAATCCTTATTGTAGATAAAAATTGATGGTCTTGGAGCTAGGAGACCTAGGTTTGGACACTAGCTTCAACACTTATTAATTATATAACTGGGCAAGTTGCTTAACCAACATGTGCCTCTATTTCCTTCTCTGCAAAATGGGAATGGCAAAAAACCCTGCATTTCACAGTGTTGCTGTAAGGGAAAGTCCTTTATAAACCCTAAAACATGATAAAAATGTGAGTTAGCAAGGTAGAGAGTCTCACTTTTTTGTGGATTGTGGGGGAGACTAGATCTTCCTATCTCACTCAATCTAGAAATATAGAGGTCACTCTTGGCCCCAATACCACAGCTATTCATCATTGAAGCCTGCTCTGCTTCCAGCCTGAGCCATTACAGCTCTTCTTGAATAGATCAGTGGCCCTCTGCTCCTGGGATTTCACCATATTAGTGAAAGATTTAGTCACTGAACTCAGAACTCAAGAGATACATCAATTTTATAGCCTCTATGGTGATCCAGTATGGAATGTCACTCATTATAATTTCTTCTACACTAGTAGACTTTAAACTTTAAAACTTTAAAAGGAGCAGGGAACTAGGCCTGACAGCAAGACTCAGATTGTGGATCTCTAAGGTAAGCCTTAGAGAATTACAGAAGGAACCTAAGTTATTCAATGGAGAGACACACCCTAGGAAAGTCTCAATGTCATAAAGGTATTAAATGAAGAGGGATGACTTTTATAAAAGTGTGGGAAACGTCCCATTATCTGTCAGGTTATTTGGTTTCCCACTTCGGAAAAACAGTTTCTGATTGCCAGGATGGGAGTAACCAGAAAAAACAATTATAAAAATTCTTAGGCAGCTAGGTGGTGCAGTGGATAGAACACAAGCCCTGAAGTCAGGAGGACCTGAGTTCAAATCTCTTTTCATTCAGGTAAACTTCCTAGCTGTGTGACCCTGTGCAGGTCACTTAACCCCAATTGCCTCAGGGGGAAAAAACTCTTAGTGACATTTACTTTCTTACCTTAAAGCACCAAGACTTTGGGGACATTCTATATAATAATAGAAAATTGCTTAAGATTTGCAAGGGTCTTTGTTGATTATATCATTTGAGGCTATCAAAAGCCCTGCTCAGTAGGCACTTTAAGACATTATTATCCCCAACTAACAGAGGAGAAAACTGAGTCTCAGAAAAGTTAATTAGCTTGTCTGCAGTCACAGAGTTGGTAAGTATAAGAAAGAAAAAGAATTTGTATCCAAGTCTGTCTGACTCTAAATCCTGCTTTCCTGTGCCAGTGTAAGGGACCTCTCACTAAGTGCTTTGTGTCATGTAATATTCCATGTGATTCTCTTTGTATATGCTTGAGACATGATGGCAGGCACCTCACTGAGATAAAACAGCTTTAGTTTAATCAGCTGGGGTCACATTCATTTAGATCTCTAGCTAGACTAAACACATTAGACATGGGAACATATTGTGACACATTAGAGGGGAAAAAATTATCTGTGATAACTATACCTGTTTGAATTAATAATCTCTCCAAACCCTTAATGCTGATAAACAGTCTCAGTGTGGCACCATGCAGATTTGAAGGAAGTACATTCAACCTGGGTTTCTTTAAAATGAGATGCATGATCTATATTATAATTGGTAAGAATTACTCACTGGAGGTCCTGGGGATCCTTGAGCACCAGGAGAGCCTGGGTCACCTTTTTCTCCCACTCTCCCAGGTAGACCCACTTCTCCTTTCCTACCCTGAAGACCATGTGGCCCTGGAGAACCAGGAAGGCCCAGGGGACCTGGGTAACATGAACACAGCCCTTCATTTCCTATTTAAAACAAACAAATAAAACTTAGATTTAATTATGGAATAAAACATTGAAAGGACTTAACAATAATGAAATAACTAGAGCTCAAAAAGCACTTTGAAATATATATACAGAAATTGAGAGAAAAAAAATTTTAAATAATACAAGTGAGAAATCAGAAGGGAACTTGTAAGAAAGAGCTATTTACATTCCAAGAGAGGATTCACCAAGGTGCTCTAGAGGTAGTCATTTAAGACAGAAGGCATGTAAATAGTTTTGCAATGTTTTGAAGCAGCTATAAGAAAAAAAGAAAAGGAGAAGAAAGAAAGATACACTAAGGGAAAACTGAAAAAAAGATGAGGAAATTTAAGACAATAATCAGATTGTGCAAGTAGAATTATATGTAAAAATGGAAAGAATGGAAGAAGTAGATACTACTTGAATTTCACTTTCATCCAAGCTGGTTAAAGGAAAACAGGAAATACATATATATTATATAAATGAGATATCCATTATTTGTGTGTATATATATATATATATGTATTATATGCACATATAATACATATATATACAAATAGTTTGATGTAGAAATATATTGAACTCAACAGGGATACAGATAGGAATAAGAAAAAGAAAAAAAGGAATTGTAAGATGAAAAATAGATTCAAGGAAAGATGAGATGAGTCATGAGGGAAAACAATCTTAAAATTGAAGAGGAAAGAGTGAAGAAAAGGTTAAATGACAAGGAAAGAAACAGTAACAATTTACAATAAACACAGAAGGAGGACCATAAAAGAACAGAATGAAGCAAAAGAAATCATCAACTACATAACTGTAAATGTTTGTTGTTCAGTTGTTTCAGCCATGTCCAACTATTTATGATCCCATTTGGAATTTTCTTGACATAGTGAAGAGGTTTGCCATTTCCTTCTACAACTCATTTTACAGATGAGATAAACAGGGTTAAGAGACTAGCCCATGCTCACACAGCTTGTAAATGTCTGGGACCAGATTTGAACTCAGGACATTGAGTCTTTCTGGG
>NC_133619.1:52976651-53046651 GCF_048593235.1 Sminthopsis crassicaudata | reverse complement strand
GCCTGGCATTTTAGAAATGAGGAAACAAAATGAGGAAGATGAAATCATTATGTCCATTTAACACAGTTAATAAGGGACCAAGAATGTATTTGGAACCTAGATCTTTCCATTTCCAGCCTGGGGGCTCTGAAAGTCCAGCATTTTGCGGGATTTCATGGAATGGAAAGAACTCTTGTGGCCAGTGGACTTAGGGCTTACTTTTAAGTGAAAGAAGCTAATTGCAAACTGCAGAGTCTTTTAAACATTCATTTTATAGCCAATAAACTAAAATCTTGAATAGGTACAGAATCTGATCGTCCTTTGGCCTTTGTAGACATGCTACCTTGCCCAGATAGAATTCATTATCATTAACATGACCCACAAATATGGATGAAAACAGCATATGTTGTTTGGCTTAGAAGGTGCCTTAGGTGTGTACCATAAGTGTAAAATGACCAGGAAAATCATGTAGTAATAATAATAATAAAAATGATGATGATGATGGTAATGATATCCATAGTAACATTTCCTTTCCCAGCATCATAAAAGTAGAACCATTAACAATTTGCAAAAGTAATTTACAATGGTTATTTCTTTGACTCTATCACAGGGATGCTCTAAAGCAAATGTTTAGTTTACATTAAATTTCTATGCAAATGTGAATCATTATTATTATAAAAGTAGAGAGATCTAAAATTCTGGGCCAGTGTTTCTAAATGTGTTCTTACATAGTGATTATTGAGCTGAGTGCTTTCAAAGGAAGGAGAACAATGGAGCTCTGTTGCAAGTTCCCTGAGGATCTAGGTAGAGAATACACCAAAGTAGTCCAATAGTCCATTAACCTCTGAAACATGACTCACTTTAATAGACTTATGTAGTTGTGCCTTTTTGTTGCTGTTATATTGTTTTTGAACTGGAATGATTTCAATGATTTCACTAAGTGAGGGATTTTATGATTGCAGATCTATGTGTCCCTGCTTGACTTAAAGAGTTATTGGAAGGATTCAGAGGTTAAATGACCTGCTCAAGGATATTCTCAGAAATACTTGGAAAGTTCTCCATGAGCTTAAGCAAAGTGAAAATTACCGTATACAAAGTAATAGCAATGTTCAAAGATGATCAGCTGTAAATAACTTTGCTATTCTCAGAAATACAATGATCCAAAGCTACCTTGAAAGACTTATGAAAAATGCTATTCATACCCAGGGAAAGAACTGATTATATCTGAATATAGACTGAAGCCTACTTTTTAAACTTTATTTTTCTTGAGGATTTTTGGGGGGAGTGGACAGGGTGAGAACTATGTGCTCTTTTGCAACATGATTTATATGGTAATGTTTTGTACAATTTCTCATGCACCTTCACAATGGTGGGTGGAAGGTGGCAAGGAAGGGAGACAATCTGTATTTCAAAGTTTATAAACAGATGAAAAATTATTTTACATGTAGCTGGGGGGAAATAAAATGTTAAATTTAAGAAAGGGAAAATGATCTGCCCAAGATCATGTAGCCAATAGGTTTTCAAAAGGAGACTTGAAACTAGGTCTTCCTCACCATAAAAGCACTTTTCTAGCCACTACAACATGTGTTCTTTATTTAAGGTAATGTTTCACAATTTGAAAGATCTTATAATTTTGGAGCAGTCCTCTAAAAGTAGGGAGCATTAAATGCTTTTACCATTGGTCTTGACTGTCATTTATTCTAGGGAAATAATTTTTTCTATTATCAATTTCATTTATTTTTCAATTAAATAATGGACTTATTTAAAAGTTGGTATTTCTTCACTTTAGTCAGTTATAAACAATACTCTGTTTTATTCTTGCGAGAACTTACAGTATTTTATACTTCAGGCTTAGGACCTTTATATGGGGCAAGCAGGACTGCACCCCAATGAACCTGGGTTGTGTTTTCTATGAAACAGTTACACAATAACTCCATAAGCTTCTTAAAAGGGGTATTAGCCCAATTCCAATTGATCAATGATGGACAGAATCAGCTACATCCAGAAAAGGAACACTGGGAAATGAGTGTAAACTATGAGCATTGTTTTGTTTTGTTTTGTTTTATTTTGTTTCTCTTCCCAGATTATTTTTACCTTGTGAATACAATCCTTCCTTTGCAACAACAACAACAACAACAAAATTCGGTTCTGCACATATATATTGTACCTAGGATATACTATAAGATATTTAATATGGGTGGGAATGCCTGCCATCTAGGGGAGGGGGTGGAGGGAAGGAGGGGAAAAATTTGGAACAGAAGGGAGTACAAGGGATAATGTTGTTAAAAAAAATTTACCTATGCATATGTACTGTCAAAGAAAATATTATAATTATAAAAATTAATAAAAAACAAAAATTTTAAAAAGGGGTATTAGCTTGATGCAGACTGATTTTTTTTTCCTATGCTGTTGGTAGTTCATCAAAAAAAGGAAGTGATCAAAGTTCTTTGTGCCTTTGAACTTGAAACCCCAAAGAATTGTGAACAACTAGAAAGACTGAGCCCTGTCAGACATGCCTTTGCAAATTCAAAACATTCAGCATGAAACCAGTGATTGCCAGGCTGATGTAGAACACATCTGAAGGATAATGCTTAGTGCAAGAATCAAGCTTCTCAACATTAACGTTCATGTTTAAGCAGAGAAATGAGTTTAAACAATCAAAACTTCCTTGAAGTCAGTACATGACTAGCACTTTTATAATTAACGACATATCCAAATATCACCAGAATGTAATTAACTACAACTCATCTCAGATATATTGAAAGCATATTTTTAAAAGAAAAATCTTACTGATTGAGAAAGAGAAGTCTAGAAAATTACTTTTTTAAAAAAAATTCTTGACTCTTCAATCTCTTTTGATCTGAAACCAATAAATATTTTAGAAGGCTTACAAAATATTGTTTAGGCTTACTTGTTGATTATAAAACCCAGAAATATATTCTTAGAGGAGGACAAGACTTTTAGCATTTTGATTTTGAATGTCATCTGTATTTGGTGATTATAAATTGCAATGATATTTTTTATCTTATATAAAGACACACATTCCACTGTTGTAAAGGAAAATGAGAAATCTCTATTTCTGGACAATTTTATAATTCTTAAAATGGATTTCACTTATGTTCTTGATTTTTATACCAGTATCTTTATAAAATATGTACCCAGACAAAAGTACCATAATTAACTGAGCCCTATCTTGAAACCCTGAAAAACAGTTCAACAATAAGAAACAACACAATGACCATTTCTGACGACACAACATTAAGGGCAGCTACATGGTGCAGTGCCTGGAGTGCCAGTCCTGCAGTCAAGAAACTCATCTCCCTGAGTTCAAATCCAGCCTGGGACACGTTGCTTAACCTTGTATGCCTCAGTTTCTTCATCTGTAAAATGAGCTAGAGAAAGAAATAGCAAACCATTCTAGTATCTCTACCAAGAAAAATTCAAATGGAGTCACAAAGAGTCAGACAAGATTGAAAATGACTGAATAACAACAATAACAACAATACAACATTATCCTCCTGTAGTGCCCATCCTTTCTTTTGAAGACAGGAAGACTTCAGCAGAATAATTTTAAAAGAAAATATCACCTTTTTTAAAGAGAGCTTCACAGTTTATAGATTGTTTTTACACATATATGAATTGTTTTCATAACAACTCTTTGAATAGGTAGAACAATCATGATCATGTATATTTTGCAGAAGAGAAAATCAAACTTGGAGAGATTAAGAGGAGACATCTAATAGATGGGTCTGTCTATGGCATAAAGTCCAATTCAGATGGTCCTAGATACATTATGAATCCTCTCATAATATCTAAGCTGTTCCATCTTTTTGCTTTTGTATCTCCATCCCCCTAGTAGCAATGCACAATACTATTGTATATATTGGTTCTGGCTAATTGATAGGATGACTACCATCATCTGACATTATTGATCTCTTTATGAGCCAAAAATGTCTCTAGATTCCACTGGTAATTTGTGAGTTAGGATAAGCTGAAGAGAAAAGAAAAAGGGGAAGAAGGAAAAGAAAGTAGTAAAGGAAGAAGAAGAATCAATTATATTTATACCCCATATTAAATAAGATTTTCAAAGTGCTTCACATATATAATTTCATTTGATCCTTCAAAACTATCCTATGAATTAAGTTTTACAATATTCACCATCTGAGACCCAAATAATTTAAATCATTTAACCATATTCAGATCATTATCTATTATCAGAGGTAGAATTAAAACCTACATGGACTCCATATCTTGTCTACTTTATTTATATTGCTTCTCCATAGAGAGAAAGAAAGGGAAGAGGGAGAGTTAATGAAGAGAAAGACAAAAATGATTATAGCTTTTGGTCATCTACCTTTCATATAGACACTGACCTAACTGAAAACTAGACCTTCAAACAGACTCTATTCTGTGGTTCCTTTCTTTTAGAGAAGCACAAATGTGTCACCCATACATTTTGAAAAACCAAACAAACAAATGAGCATATCTCTGAAGTATGAAATCCAACCGAAATTGGATTCATTTACACAAAATATGAGTGGAGAAAATTTAGGATTTCAAATAACTTCTGGTTGTCTTTATGCAATTACATCATTCCAGAATAAAAACAACAACAACAATCTATTTGGAAAAGATTTTTCAAAACCCTTGTTGGCGTTGATGACTTGGTAGATGCACATCAAATAAGAATCTTTGTTTCTTAAATGTCTCATCTGCTCCTGTTGCTTATTCACCACTTGAAACTGCATCCTTCCACTTCACAATTACCCACAGTATCCTTCTGAGACTGCAGCAAAGGAAGTGGTAGAAGAGAGAATGAGGCACAAAGCAATGGGAATCAGGGTTTCATGAAAATCTCCTAGTAATAAAATAGAGGAAGATAAACGGACAAACGACATAGCATCATTGCAATTTCAACTTATGCCCAACTTCATTTACATAATGGGAAACAGTTTATGAATGAAAAAGAGATATAGGGACAGGCAGGATTAAACACTTTTCTTTATCATATAAACAGTTTATACACTGATCTACCTATACTTTTGAATAACATGGGGTTGCAGAAATGAATTCAAATGAAGAACCAACCATTAATTGTGTATAGGTTTTGTCCTAGGTTTGAATAGTGGGAAGGAAATGAAGATGAATATGACAGTTTGCCCCATCCACTCGAGAAGCTGGCAACCCAAGAGGCATTTAGGTGCATACTTTTATTAACTGATCTGTACAAGTCTGTCTTCCAGTGATCTTTATTCTAACCTTTGCATACTTTATCATCTTAAGAGATTCTTGTTCCTGTTTAGAAGATCTACTCACTGTGTTGCAAACCTTCTAATAAACATGCACACAAATGAATACACACATATGATAAAATTTGTAACAATTATACTATTACCTATATATTCTATTAATATGTAATTATATAAGCTAATATGTAATATATAATTGATATTATGTATAATTATATAAACTCTAATTGTATAACACATTATTAAATATATTGATTCATAAGTTTATACTAATAGACTTCGTTATAAAATATGATTGAATGTATGGGAGAAAATAAAATAATATATTATGAGAGAGACGAAGAGTGAGATTATTTCATAGTCTAGAGACCAGAGAAGCTTTGTGGAGAAAGATAAATGAGCAACTCAAAATTCAAAGATAGATTTGTATGTGTGAGGTATGTGTATGTGTCTGTATATCTATAGATGTATAAATATATACATTTATATGCAGAGAGACAAAAGACAGAGACAGACAGAGAGAGGAAGAACAGGGAAGGAATAAAAAGACAGAGATATAGAGGGAAAGGGAGAGGGATGAGGAAAAGAAAGAGAAAGAAACAGAGAGAGAGAGAAAGTGAGACATACAGAAACAGAGAGAGAGAGAGAGAGAGAGAGAGAGAGAGAGAGAGAGAGAGAGAGAGAGAGAGAGAGAGAGAGAGAGAGAGAGAGAGAGAGAGGTATTGCTAGTATTTTGACAAAAGTAATGTAGATATTTTTCTTCCACCTGGCTGATGCAACCTATTTGGGGAAAGGTGGTTTATGCCTCATCACCCACCGCTTCCCCCTTTTTCTTTCTTTTACTTTACTTTGGAGAAGACTAAGTTTCTGTTTCTCTTTGATTTTCTCTCTTTCCCTCACACCCCGCCCTCCAAGTTCCCACAACACTTTCTCTGTCATCTCTCTTCATGACAGAGTAGATCTAAAGTTGGTAATAAAGGCAAGGAGACCAGGTTCAAGACCTACCTTTGACTCATATTGTTTTTGTGATCCTCTTAGTGGCCCTCTGGTAATGCTCTAAGTTGATAAATTGCAGAGAAGGTTTTGACTCATATTGGAAGAAGTTTCTGCATTGAGACTTCCATATACAATGATTTGAGGTGTCCAGAACTTGTCTTGTAATGATCCTGAGTTGTTTTCTGAATGTCTTCTCTGCTTTCTTTGAGTCTGATTTACTATTAGAAAATGTTAAAACTAGGCTACTAATGCAAAAATTGGTTTTTGAGCTAAAATTCATATGAATAATGACATTTGTCTACTAAGGTTAGTAGACCTTAGTAGACCTAAGATTTCTCCCAGATTAGCAATGAATATTTTGATTTTGTTTGCTTAATAAAGCTACATACTTGTTTTCAAAGAAAGACCTCTAAAAGCTTGAGTAGTTAGATGCACCCTGTGAAAGTTCATTGCTGATAAAATCAAAAGATCACCACTTTGTAAAAGTCTTGGAATAAAATATAAAGGAAGCATTTGTCCACAGGAGGTTTCAGGATCTCAGTAATACTAGGCAAAGGGACAGTACTAGGTCTTGAGGATATTAAAAACAGATGAACTATTACTTGCCTAATAGTGCTTACATTTCACTGAGGGAGATGCAGCATGGGAATCTAATTAATATATTTTAAAGAAATCGGATTTCCATCAAATATGAACATCATGATGGAGTGACACACAAGATAAATTTTGAACTTGTGAAATCCTTAAGAGGGATATCTGGAAAGAGGTTGGGGGAATTTGTTCAAGAGAATGAATAGGTAATTTTATTTTTGAAAAATGTACAGCACATTCAGAATAAAATATTGCTGTAATGGTATCAGCCCCTTTAAATTTAGGACTCAAGTAGGTGTTTGGTTTCGGTCTTAATAGTAGTTATCAGTAACCTAGCCAGAGGAGTCATGGAGGGTAGAAGGCTGCCTAATTTTCCATTGTAACATGGTGGCAAGAGGGGTATTCTTTGGTAGATATGTCTAGAATGTCAGAAAATTGATAAAGCTACTCAGTAGGCTTGATGGCAAAGGATAATGCTTGCAAGCATAAATATAGATGTGTTTTACAAATTTCATTAGGCTATAAGTTTTTGATAACTCTAGAAGGAACATCTGTTTACACTTAATATAGCAGTGAAGGGAATAGTACCTACCACCAGCTCAGTTTCATGAGAAAGATGATAATGTCTCTAAAGTAGTGCTATAGAATAGACAATAATGAAAACCCAATACTGATCACTGGAAGCAGTTGTTCCCAGTTCCTTCAAGTGATTGAAAATTTTCTATAGATGAAAATACAGAACATTTTCTGGGAGTGGTGATTTTGAGACTGATCATCTGGTTTCTGGAAAATCTAGAACATATGTATAATGACTATGATGGAGTTGAAATATCTTTGCATAAGTATAAGATATACTTATGGAATCAAGAAAGTTTTTATATTCATTGTGATCTTGGACTTCCCTCAGGCATATACTGGAGCTATCTTGAATAGACTCACAAGAGATAATGATTAAATTTTCAGTGTTAGTATTTATATCTTGGAAATCAATGAATGCTACAAATCAGGACTTAATTTTTGGATTTATTGAATGTCTAGACATAAGTAAGTAATGGAAAAATAAATAATTGAGTTTTACCATAAGAATGTTTTATTTTTAGGAAGCTAGTTCTTAAATATTTGCCAGCACATCACTAGTTTGCATCCCTTTGTGTTTAAATTGATGTTAAGCCATGAAATTAACCCCTGGCGGGGGATTAAGCATCTAAAAGCTGTTCCTATCTATTTTGTTCCAAGACATCAGGATACCTAGGTTGCCTCTTTGTTTATTTTGTCAGTTTTTGTGCAGTGGGATCAAGACAGAAATAGGATTTACCATTCTTACCTCACTGTGGGAAACAGCCTATGATTAAAGTTCACACTGGGTTCTGGTGACAATAAATGCAATAGTTGCTTTTTTCCTTCTGTATCATTTCCATAAGATAGGGTGATCTTGAAAGTAACTTTGCCACAGAGGGAGTAGAGGTAAGTGGATGCAAAGGTGATGGTTACATGATCACACTGCATTTCTATATGATTTTAACCTCCCTGTATTCAGTTGACTCTAGTGCATTGTGTTTTTTTTTCTTTGTTCTTGTTGTTGTTGTTTTATTTTGTTTTTGGAGTAATTTAATAAAATCATTATTTGCTTACTTTCTCTGAGATAAAAGAGAAGATAGTCATTTTTTAATTTGAAGTTCTGATCCTTTCTGACACTGTGCTTAACCATACTCACACCCACAGACCATATGGTGTCTTCTGAATTCTATCCTCCAAGGAATTTCCACTGCTGCTAAAGCTTTCTGTATTGGGGAAAATATAATGGAGTTCAAAAATAATTTACATATTAATTAGAGCAAGAAAATTTATGTATTAATGCTTTTGATTTTGGACCAACCAGGGCAACACATGACAGGCAGGAATGTGAAGTGGTGCTATGATATAATAGGAAAAACATTAGATTTAAATTAAAAGGCATATTTCTTTGCTACTTACTTGCTATGTGGCATTGGATAGTCACTCTACATCTATGAAAGTAGCTAGGCAGCAGAATGGATACAATAGGGGAGAGAGAGTCAGAAAGAAGTGAATTCAAATCCAGCCTCAAATATTAGTTGTATGACTATGGACAAGTCTTTTAAGCTCTGTCTACTTTAGTTTCCTCAACTGTTAAATGGGTATCATGATAACACCTTTGCTGCTCTTTATTATTCATTCCTTGCAACTGAGACCAATTCTTCATGACTCCATTTGAGATTTTCTTGGTAAAGTTTTCCTTCTCAAATGCCATTGAACCTGAAAATTATAGCATTAGAAATCCAAAATATCAGAATCTAAGAATTAGAGAGGACTTAAGAAACCTTTAGTCTGATAGATATTTTTGATGATTTTTTTAAATTATGAATTTAACATGTACCAAAGAAGATGAACATCTCCATGCACAAAGCAGTACAGAGTAAATGATTAAACCTGAAGCTATAAATCCACACTTCTTCCTCCAGAAATATAACAAATTCAACATGTCATTATCTTATCTATCTTATTTATATGTTTCCTACTGATCTTTTTCTGTGAAATTAAAAAAAAATGCTTGAATGATTCTCTTTTGTTACATTAAAAACAATTTTCAACCTCATTGTTCTTGGAAGAAATAAAAGCAGAATACTTGTTTCAGATGTGTATAATCGAGCAAAATAAATATCCAAATTGGTCATGTCTTATCCAACACTATATTCCTTATTCTGCACCTGTGCTCATGATTTCACTGTCAGAAGGAAGATAACATTTCATTATTAATTCTCTGGAATTTTAGTTCATTAAATCCTTTCTTTAAGTGGCAATAAAGTGGGTTTTTTTGAGACCTCTAGTGAAGGGAAAATCTTCTTAAAATACAATTTTAAGTACTGAAGTTGGAGTCAGGAATAACTGAGTTCAAATCCAACCTCAGATATTTATCTCATTTGTGGCTCTGGGCAAACCATTTTCTCTAAAATGGGCGTAATAATAGTATCTACATCCTAGAGCTATTAGGAGGATAAATTTTTTTAAAAAATTAAAATTTAGAATATATATACATACATAGATACTTGCATACATATGTGTGTCTATCTCTTAAAACTTTAAAGTTCTATTAAAATATTCATTATCATCATTATCATTATGCATTCACTCAATGCCATTTCCCCCTAATGAGCCAATGGATTTCATTTTTAAGGCAACTGATTGTATTAAAGGTATCAATTATGTTTTTTACAAACTATCTGGTCGTCTGAAACTAATTAGTCATCTATGTGATGTGGCAGTCGGAAAAATAACTAATGAAATCTTATGCTGCATCAAGAGAGAGAAACAGACAAAGAGAGAAGTCAAGGCAGAAGGAGACAGATAGACAGAGACAGAAAATCAAAGAAATAGAGAGACAAAGAAAAAAAGACTTAGAAAGAGACCGAAAGAAAAGACAATAAAGTGATAATCCGTAGTATAAGCCTTATTTGTCATATATGTTCAGTTCCAGGATGTCACAATTTAAAAAGGACACCATGAAATTGAGAGCATACCAGAGAAAGGCAACCAAGAGAATGAAGAGTACAAAGCCCTTTAAAGTGAATATGTGAATTAGTTGAAGAACCAAACATATTTAGCCAAGAGAAGAGGTGGAAGAGAGGTTATGACTTTTATTATTTGAAGGACTAAAATGTTGAAGAGAGAAGCAGTAAATTAAAACTTGCCATTTAGACTTGATATCAGAGAAAGATTTAAAAAATTATATTCATAAGATAATGAATGTTGGAGGGGATGTGGGAAAATTGGGACATTAATACATTGTTGGTGGAATTATGAATGCATCCAACCATTCTGGAGAGCGATTTGAAATTATGCCCAAAGGGCTATAAAACTGCATACCATTAGATCCATCAGTGTTTCTACTGGGTCTGTGTCCCAAGGAGATCTTAAAGGAGGAAAAGGGACCTACATGTGGAAAAATGTTCGTGGTAGCTCTATTTGTAGTGGCAAGAAACTGGAAATTGAGTGGATGCCCATCAGCTGGAGAATGGATGAATAAGTTATGGTATAGGAATGTTATGACACCTTATTGTTCTATAAGAAACAATCAGAAGGATGATTTTAGAGAGACCTGGAGAGAGTTACATGAACTGATGCTAAAGGAAATGAACAGAACCAGGAGATCATCATACATGGCAACAAGAAGATTATACAATGATCAATTCTGATAGGCGTACCTCTTCTCAACAATGAGATAATTCAGGCCAGTTCCAATGACCTTATAGTGAAGAGAGCCATCTGCACCCAGAGAGAGGAATGTGGGGACTGAATGTGGATCACAACATAGTATTTTCAATTTTTATGTTGTTTGCTAGCATTTTTTTTCTCATGTTTTTCCTTTTTGATCTGATATTTTGTACAGCACAATAATTGTGGAAATATGTATAGAATAATTTCACATGTTTAACATTCTCTTCATGAAAACTTGAACTCCTTCTATTTCATTGAATGATCATTTTCCCCTGGATGTATTACATTTAATTTATCTCATCAATCCTAGTTCCTTTGCCTTCTGGAATATCATGTTACATTACCTCTGATCTTTTAATGCTGCAGCTTCTAAGTCCTGTGTAATTCTGATTGTGGCTCCCCAATATTTGAATTGTTTATTTCTGGCCATTTATAGCATATTTATCTTGACATGATATTTCTGAATTTTGACTATAAAGTTCCTTAAAGATTTTTATGTGGGAATCTTTTTCCTGAGGTGATCAGCATTTTCTTTCATGTTTATTTTGCCTTCTAGTTCCAGGATTTTGGGACAGTTTTCCTAGATAATTTCTTGAAAGATGCTATCCAGGTCCTCCTTTTGATTATGGCATTCAGGTAATTATCATTATCTCTCTTGTATCTATTTTCCTAGCCAGGTGGCTTTTTTTTTTCCAATGAGGTATTTTAGATTTTTTTCAGTTTTTTGAATTTGTTTGATTCTTGATGTCTCATGGAATCATCAGCTTCGATTTGCCCAATTCTAACTTTTAAGCAGTTATTTTCCTTAGATTTTGTATTTTCTTTTCTACTCATTATTTTTAAGGGGTTATTTTCTTCAGTGTATTTTCCATTTCCATTCCAATTCCATGTTTTAAGCAGTTGTTTTCTTTGTTCTAAGCTCTTGGCTCTCTCCTCCTCCCAATTCTTTTGGATCACTCTCATTTCTTTTCCAAATTTTTCTTCTGCCTCCTTTTAGTTCTCTTCCATGAGTTCTTAGTGGGTTTAAGACCACTTCTTATTTTTCTTTGGCCTTTTGCAACAGATATTTTAACATTATTTTCCTCTTCTAAACTGTTATCTTGATCTTCCCTGTCCCCATAATAACTTGGTATGGTCAGATTCTTTTGTTGTTGCTATTGTTTTTGACTTTTTTTTTCTTTTAAATTCAAACTCTGCTTCTGTGGTCACTGTCCACCTGATACAGCACTGATGTTGCTTTGAGACCCAGAGAAACCCTTGTGTCTGGTGTTGTGCTAAAAGGAGGGGGTAAGGGGTGGCTGCCACTGCTGCAGTTGTAGGGGTCTAGGAACTTATGGGGTCTTAGTGTTGGCATCTGATGTGTGTTGAAGTCGGTGTGATATTACTTTGTTTCCCTAGGAATATACTGAAACACATAACTGTCTGGCTGTTGGAGGTTGCTTCTTTGCCAAGGGCTACACTGAAACGTGGCGTTTCTTAGAGCTGGCATCTACCCATTCCCCTAGCTATAATGAGACAAATTGGGGGTTCTGGTGTTGGTATTTGCCTAGTCCACCCACCCAGGATCTACCACTAATTTACTGATGTTGGGCTTGCTTCAGTGTCTCCTGTCCTGGACTGCACTTTCCTTTTAATGGAGTGAGATCAACTTTTCCAAGTTTCTTGAACTCAAAGAATGTTTGGTCCTATATTTTTGCTGGTTCTGTTGTTCCAGGATTTGTTTTGGGGTAGTATTTTATGGTTGTTCAGAGATGAATATGGCAGAATTACAGGAATTTACCTCTTACCCTGCCATCTCAACTCCTAGAAGATGAATATCCATTTTCTTATTTATTTGCTATCAAAATGTGTACCACCTTACTGTGGGCTAATTTCTCAAATCACAGTCAAATTGAGAGACAATCATAACTACAGCCCTGATTTGATGTTATTAAAGAAGTGATTAGAGTTGCATAAACAGTTGAATATACTTCTGAGTGAGAATATAGTCATCTAGGTTAAGCTCATGCTATAATTATGATTTCCTCTAAGTTCTGATTCTGGGTGATTTAGATTCAATCTTTATTACATGTATCTGATTTTTACCTGTCTGTGTAATTAGTTCTTCTATTCAGTAAATGACATTTCTATTGTTATTTTCCTAGCAATGGCAAATGATTAAAAGAACAAGAAAACTTCCTAGTTAATTGTTTCTGTTTCAATTAGTGCTTGTCTAAATTGAAAGAAGATTTCAATGAGCTTTCTCAGAAATGGTTCCTTCTTGAAAGTTTCAGAGGACATTCAGTGATGTTCATATAACTTGAAAATAAAAACCTGAGAAAAGCTTCATTTTTGAAATAAAATACAATACAACATAGATTTAGGAACCATTAAAATATCTACTTTTTAAATAAGGTAAACTACATTAAAACAACAAAAATATTGAAAAATTAAAAAAAAATTTTTTTGGGTGAGGCATTTATTATTCACAGGAAAAGAGAAATATTATAAAAGTGATCACTTCTTAAAGGCAGCTTGGTGGTGCAGTGGATGTAGCACTGGGCCTGCAGTTCAGAAAACCTAAATTCAAATCCAGGCTCAGAAACTTACTAGATATGTGACCCTGAGAAGTTGCCTAACCCTGTTTGCTTCTGTTTCCTCACCTGTAAAATAATTTGGAGAAGGGAATGGCAAATTTCTCTACTATCTTTGCCAAGAAAATCCTAAATGAAGTAAAAAAAAGAATAAAACTTGACTGAAAATCACTGAACAATAAAATTGTTCCTTGGTGAGAATCAAGATGGCCTAATCCTCTCCTATAACTTTCTAAATCTCCTCATTTTGAGAAAATATACTGAGAAAACAGTATGGGATACAGCATCTTTGTAGAATTTTATTTCATTTTATTTTTACTTTTTTGCTGAGGCAATTGTAGTGAAGTGATTTGTCCAAGGTCACACAGCTAAGTCTGTTAAGTGTCTGAGGCCAGATTTAAACTCAGGTCCTCCTGAGTTCAGGGAGGATGCTCTATCCACTATACCAACTAGCTGCCCCTAGAATTTTAAAAGCTAACATATAACCTATATTTTGTTTGACATCCAGAGTGCATTCCAATTAATCAAATCTTTCTTCACTGACTATTGTGTCTCTCATTGTATTAGATTAGAATTGGTTTTCCTCTCTCTAGCAAAATATCAATATAAAGGAATCACTTCCCTATACTTTCTATATCAACAACCAATTTTTCTCATTAGTGAGAATCAGATCCAGACTCAATACCTGTTCTTCCATCTTTTTTTTTTGTTTAAAATTTTTGATATTCTTTACTATCTCTCTTTTATCTATCTCTCCAAGAGAGCCATACCTTAAATATTAATATCAAATAAATCAATTAAAATAGTTCAACAAAATATACTATTACACGGACCCATTCTGATAGAATTTGGCACTGTCCTATACTATAGGTATATAGTATAGATACATGTACTTGTAAAAAAAAGGTGGGAAGATATGTTTTATATTCTGTTTTTATTTTCTTACTTTTGGTGATAGGGAGGGAGTCCTTCTTTGCATACATTTTTTTTTTCTGGTTTCGCTTCATCAGGTGACATCAGTTCATTTATGTCCTCCCATTCTCCTCTGTGTTGTTTAGATACACCATTTCCTACAGCATAGTAATATGTCACTGCATTTATAAACCATAGTTTGTTTAGTTATCTCCTAGTTTTGCTCAGTTTGCCACTTAATTATTAAGCTTTATCTTTGAGTCTGAGGGAAGAAAGTTAGGACTGTGAAATGACCTAGAGTTTAGAGCTAGAACACCTGAGTTTTATTCTCATCTCTTAGCCCTGCCAAGTCTTATATAATCTGAAGGCATTAGTTTCCCCATGTCTTAAAATGATGGGATTGGATAATAAAGGTCTCTTTTTCTATGATACCTTTGAACTTTAAATCAAGAATCTAGGATCCACTCCACCACGACAGTCCATTCACAACAAACCCAACATTCACAATAGAAATGATTTTTACTCTAAGAATTTTGTTAACTCTGTGCCATGAGAGATTATAGGTTTTGCAGTATTCCACATCATTTGTTGACCCCAAACTCCCCTACTTAACTTACTAGACATAGTCAGAGTAATTTAGGTTAGTATCTCTGACAGTAGTAATTAACTTTCAGTAACCTTGCAAGTTTGGGAATATTTTAGGATTTCAACTCTGTAAAACTATTTTGGTTATATATAGACTTCCATTACAAGCCTCTATTTTCACTGTCTCATTACTTAAAAAAGGTTCTGCTTCTAGGGCTGAATTCCCACATATCAGATGCCAAGCTCAAAGGTGAAGGTGTGAGCCAATTCTTTTCTCTTTCTTTTTTGCTGGAGTGAAGTGGAGAGAAAGAGTGGAAAAATCTTTTTTTTTTTAATTTTTCAATTTGAATCAATAACTTCATCCCCAATCCCAAAAATAAATGCATAGATTTAATATTTAAAATCTAGGAAGAAGTTTGAATTTTTATAGATTATTATTTTGTTTTAAATTTGTATTTACAATTCAACTTCAAAATTTCAAGTAATATATTTTAATGAGGAGATATTTTACAGTGAATTGAAGAAATGATTTTCCAAGATAACATCATGCTAGGCCCTTATGAAAAAATACATTAGCAGAATCTATTTACATTTGAAGAATATTATAAGGTACTTAGCATAGTCTATTCTTTTAAGATTATAAATATACTTTTCCACAATCCTGTTTATACTCTTCAGTTATTTACCAAATATTTGTCTATGGGCAAATACAAAGATAAACTTCACTCTGGATGGAATTATTCAAATTTAGACTTGGTAGCAGCTGAAATAATGAGATTTTGCTGTATAGACTTAAAAATAAACATTTCAGCTTCTTAAGCTCATCTAATACGGTAGGGGGGAATTTAGATGTCACTATAAATAGAAAGCTTCTTATTGTTGGGTTTAGGAATTGTAGTTGAGTCTTTGTGGCAATAATTAATGTGAAAAAAAAATGTTCCACATTTTCCTGCATTGCAGTTACCCTTCACTCCACAATGCAGTTATTTGTTTTGATTTCTAGGACTATTGATAAGGCAAAACACAATGAAGGCAAAAGAAAGTCAATAAATGCAGAGGGGAAAAGAAAAAAAGCTATAAAAATAATGGAGGTAAAGAATGTTCCAATTCCATACAACAAAAACTTTAAAGTGTCTACTATGTGCAAGCAGTAGAGATACAAAGATAAAAATGATATAGTTTTGACCTTCGGGGAAATTGTACTAATACATAAATGATAAAAGCATATCACTAAGCATGTATGTTACACATGTGTTGCTATCTCCATCCATTAGATAGGGCCTCTTATCTCTCACACATATGAACACCTACTTACCCTCTAAGTCAGTCCGTCCTTTGGGAAAAAACAAAAAAAGATGAGCAAACAATTTGTTTTTAAATAAATGGGAATTATAAATGATCAAATGAAAACATGCTAAAATGGTTACTGGTAAGAGATTAGGAACTTAAAACAACTCTGATATTTCACTTTACGTTCTAGAAGTTGGCAAAGGTGGCAAAAATGAAAGATTCAATGGAATTGTTGTCAGCTGGGTAGTCAATAAACATTAATTAAACACCTCTTTTGTGCTGGACATTGTGCTAATAGCTGGTCATACAAATATAAGAGAAAGACAAACCCTGTTCTTATACAGCTCAAAATCTAAGGGAGAAAATACACACAAAAAATAATCAAAAGCTAAGGTAAAAGAAGCACTTGACAAGGGGACAGAGTAGAAAAATACTTTTCACTGTAGGAAGGCAGACACACTGATTATTTATTGGTGGGGCTATTGGTTCCGCTATTCTTAATATTAATTTGGAATAAGATTAGGAAAAGTGGCAAAAGTGTTGAACCCTTTTGACCCAATAATTCTATCTGTAGGTACTAGGAATAGAAAAAAAACAACTATAATGAAATGTCGGTAGTAGGAATAGAAAAAAATATAAATGAAAAAACTATAATGGAAGATTGACACTGTATTTTGGGGGTATAATATGTAAAAAGAACATAATTTGAAGAGAAAAGGATCATTAACACTGGAAACTTGGGAAAAGTTTTAAGTAAGCATGATTTCATTGATACAGGCTAATCTGAGCTGAGTTTAGGAGATTAATGTCTAGAACGAGCAGAGGTTAACACCTCTCAGGGACCAAAGAGAGAAGACAGGTACATCCTAGACTTGTGTATTTTGTTTATCAACACTACACTTTAGAAAAGATATTGATAGGGTGGAGAACATCCAGAAGAGGAGAGATAGGAGGAAGGGATGCCACAAAACCTATTGTAGAACAGGGGACATGGAGGGCCATGAGCATTATCTTTAGTGATCTGAAAGGGCTGCCATATAGAAGCACAACTAGAAACGTAATTGCAATTTATATAGAAAGTTAGGCTTAATATAGAGAGAACAAACTTCTTAACAATAGAAGCTATCCAAAGGTAGAAGGGGATGACTCAAGAGGTAGTCACCCGTTAGCAAAAGAGTAGAACTCCTTTACTGGAGATTTGAAAGCAGAATTTGTATAGCACCTTGTCAGGAATGATGTGCAGAAATTGTCCTTGTTCAGGGAGAAAGTAAACTTCCTGGCTTCTGAAATGCCTTTGAATTTTGAGGATCTGGCATTCTGTAATTCTTTTTTTGTATCTCACTCACCCCCACTCTTTCCCAGTTCTGTCCACCTCAACTTGTCCTCTATAACATTCCTCCTTTAGAATCCCTGCTCAATATGGCAGTTTTTCCTATATCCTGATGTTTTCTTCAACAATAATCTCCTTCTCCTCAGCCCAATATCAAGGTGGCTATTCTCAATTTTATCATCTTTTCTCAATGACCACACCTGTAGTCAATGCCTACCCCCTGATCTCAGGATATTGGTATACTCCTTTCTGTCCTGCTGCTTTCAGATCTTACCTCTGCTCCTGTCTTTTAATAATTCAATAATTTTTAAAATGCCTTCTCTCTTATCATTATCTACTACCCTCTATTCAAGAAAGTCCCTTTCCTTCTTCAATGATTTTAATAATGCTTTACAATATTCCCTTTCATCCCAATTCTAGCCATTCATCTCTGATCCTTACTTTTTAGGTAACTTTGGACAAATGCTTTTTATTTTCTGGGTTTGGATTCTTTGACTATAAATTGGGAAGTATGGGAATGAAATAGGTAACTGAAGTGGAATGAAGGTAAAGGTCATTAGAGATGAGGAATTCAAGGAATGATGGGCAGAGTAAGAGGGATCATTAGAATGATTCATATCATTGGCTTCCATTACTTTTAAAGATGATAAGTCATGATGCCATAAATTGAATGGGACAAGTTTTCTGACTATTCAATTTTGTTGCATCATCCTTCCTTCCTCTGTAGCAATTTTCCTAAATGCGTATTGCTTTTATGTACTCCAGACCATTCTTCTTCCTTCATTCCTCCTTCCCTCTCTCTCTCCCTTCCTTCCTTTTTGGGACATTCAGGGCTAAGTGACTTACCTAGGGTTACAAGCTAGTAATTGTCTGAGATCTGATTTGAACTCAGTCTCTCCTGAGTTTAAGGCTAGTACTATACCACTTAGCTGCTCCCTTCCTTTTTTTTAAAGAAGTTCAGCGCATGGTTCAGAGTCAGAACTTGTGAATTGTAGATAAGCATAAGGTCTGGATCATTGATTTCACTGATAGAGATTCACTTTCTAGAAAAAGTAATTATCTCTGTCAATGAAATATGTACATAATCTATCAATTTGAGAGTTATACAGAGAACTGAATAGTTAAGTGAATTGTACAGAGTCATATAGACAGTATGTGTTAAAGTAGAACTTATGTTCAGGTCTTCCTGCTTCAAAGACCAGTTTTCTATGCTCTATGCAAAACTACTATACAGAATCATTAGTTTGAATTATACCAATTGTATGCTTAAGATCCCTAAAAACTTCTATAATTTAATTTTCTTATAGCTTCATTGGCAAAGTAAAAATGTATATATGAAATATAAAATGAATGGATGTGGTTAGATCCTTTTGCAATTTGAGGTAGGTATCCTCTTCTTATTACTCTTTGGTGGGGTGGGTTACTAGTTCCCATTTTCTTCATTTTCTTTTGCTGAAGAAACATATCACAAGGATGGATACAATTGTCTGAACAAAGAAATTACCAGCATCATTTTTTCCTTTTCCTTCAGAGTAAAACTATGGAAACAAAACTTCTGTTTTAAAGAGAATCTTTATACCCAAAGAATTTTGAAAATAGGTCTTATATTCCCAGATCCTACATATATTTAACTCTACTACTGAGTGAACGGGAGAAGAATTTAATTCTGTAATAAAAATTTCAGAATTTCAGAACTGAAAGGGATTTCAGAGGTTCACTATTCCATTTTAGACCTGAAAAGATATCAACATCCTTGATGAGTAAGCTAGTGGTGGATAGGTTATAGGGTGGTGAGAAGGAGGAAGAGTAATGATTACATTACCTCTGGAGGGAAGTCAATTGTAGCTACCTGTACTTGTTAGAAAATTTTACCTTACAATGGAAGAAGTAAATGTTGAATGGTAACTAACATTTAGTTTTTAAGATGAAAGAGAGGTAGACAGACATCAAACATTTCAAGAATACATAAAAGGATGGGTGAGATCAAAATCACAATGAAAGTGTGAAATTTTGGCAATGGTCACCTTCTCTGAGAATGAAACAAAGGAGAAAATGGTGCGTGGAGATGGATAGAGACTTTTAGGTTTAGAAAATATTAGCTGAAGGAACTCACTATATATGACTATCATTTTCTCAGAGAAATAAGAACTGAAGTCATCTGCATAGTGAGGGCTAGAATGATAATAAGGGCTTATGGAAAGAAAGTTTAAATTTAGAGATGAGTAAAAGGATTATCATGCTAACTCATTGAATTTGCAATGGATTCAGCAAGGTTGTATGACTAAACTATATAGTATTTTGGGAACAGTTGTAGAAGGGAAAGTGACCCAAAGTTTAGGATTAGCAGGTATGGATATGAGAACAAAGATTATCTTGTTGAACTGATTGACTATATGCTAAAATCTCTCTCTCCTCCTCCTCCTCCTCCTCCTCCTCCTCCTCCTCCTCCTCCTCCTCCTTCTTCTTTCTTTTTCTTCTTCTTCTTCTTCTTCTTCTTCTTCTTCTTCTTCTTCTTCTTCTTCTTCTTCTTCTTCTTCTTCTTCTTCTTCTTCTTCTTCTTCTTCTTCTTCTTCTTCTTCTTCTTCTTCTTCTTCTTCTTCTTCTTCTTCTTCTTCTTCTTCTTCTTCTTCTTCTTCTTCTTTCTCCCTATACCTTTCTCTGTAACAATATCTATACCTTTACCTATATCCATATAGGAAGGGAAATGAAGTTATAAAAGGGATATAAAACTGGAAGAAAAGATGAAGAGATAAAAGGAGTGGTGCTTATATTGGGAGTCATGGGCACAATTAGGAGAAATGAGGATATAAGGGATAAGGAAAAACAGCAGCATGTATCAATGACAGAATTTTACATTTCAAGATCATTGAAATAAAATGAATAATTTGGGGTGAAGAAACTCGGGTAGCAACAAGATGAAGGTCTTGAAATCTGGATGAAGCTGAAAGTCAGGGAACTTGAAGATGCATTGCCATGAATATTTACATCATCAGGGTATGAAGATAACTATAGGAGTTCCCTAGCTTTTGAAATAATTATTCTCCCTTTGACACTTAATTTTGTCTGCTAAATTAGAGGTTTAAAAACTATGAGTTAAAAAGTTTCCTTCTACTTATTTAATTCCATAATTTTGTGATTTCAAGATTAAATAGAAACTCCTTTGTTATTTATTTTATTGCAACGTAATTGGAGTTAAGTGACTTGCCCAGGGTCACACAGCTAGGAAGTGTTAAGTGTCTGAGGCTGGATTTGAACCCCTGACTCAAGGGTTGGTGCTCTATCTACTGCACAATTTAGCTGCTCCTCCTTTTGTTATTTAGCAGGGTTCATGACTTGTCCTCTTATATTCCTAATCTTCTTATGCTTGATTCCCTTTCATACAATCTATGATCCTTACTATATGGATCTCCCATCCCCATTTCTTCATATTCCTACAGCGCTTATCACAGCTTTTGGAAACATAGTTAAATGCTTATTAAATTCTTGTTAAATGGCTTTATGAGCTTTAACCTCAAAATACCCAGAGCAAGCAAGTTCTCTCACCATTCTATGACATGATGACTATTGTATTAAACGACCAGGGCTATTCAGAGTAAAGGAATTATCTTTTTTCCTCTTATATTGCCATGGGAAAAAATAACTGCTAGTATTTATATAACATTTGTTTTATAAATATTACCTCATTTAATCCTGATGATAACCTTGGGATATTAAAAAAACTATTATTATCTTCATTTTATCATGAGGAAACTGGCTAAGAAGTTGTGACTTGCTAAGGTAACACTACTAATGAATGTCTGAGGCACTACTTAGGACATATCTCCCTAAATCTAAGTCCAGTGCCCTGCCCATTATACCACCTATCAACTTATTCCATGAAATATTGAAAATTGATAGAATATGGTAAGGAATTTAAAAAACTGTACCTTTGACATGCACCTAAGGAGTGAAGTGAAGTCATTCTGATTCGTTAATTTGGGATATAGCCCAGGGGTGCTCGAAAGAATGGGAAAAGAGCAGAAAGAAGATTTTTTTTCCTATAATAGAAGAAATGAGTTTAGTAAACTGAAAATGTAATCAGAAAAAAATACATAACTTAGGCTAGCCTTATTTCCCCAGTGTCTGTGGTGCTCTGCACACTAAGCAAAACCTTCCACCTCTGCCTGCATGTGTCCCGGATAGTTCCCTGGTGTGGCTTCATTTTATAGCCCATCCAGGTTTATTGGTAACTTTATACTATTTGGGAAACATAAACTATTTCCCTCTAGTGCTATCTCCTTATAACACTCTGTTTAGAGTTTTGTCTCCCTAAGAGCCTAAAGTGTAATTTGCGAAAAATATGAGGTAGTCAGATTATTCCTAATGGTATCTCAGAAGGTTTTAAGAAAAAGAGAAATATACTGCTAATGGAAACAGACATGAAGATGTGTTGAATGAAAACATCTTTTCACACCTTGGGCCCCATTCATTATTCAACTAAAATTCAAAGTGTCATTAAAGTTCTGAGTCTATGATGAACAAGGAAATAGCCTTCTTTGTGCCTGCAGATTTTTATTACAGTAGGAAAAAATTATGTATAGGAGGATGAAATGAATTTCAGTCTTTTATTCTCTGACTCTGAGAAAGAATTGAAATTCATTTTTATGGAATGAAAATTTTATAACTCTAGACACTTTGTAAGACTTATTTATATGATTTATGTTTTGGACTATATTTTATTGATATAGATAATTCTCAGTGGGTAAATTCCCTCTTTTAATGCAGTTAGAGCACCTGGAGTGTAATTTATCATCTTAGAGAGTGATCTGAGGGACTAAGAGCTAATGTGATTACCCAAGTTACTCTGTATGTATCAAAAGTAAGATTTGAACTCCTGATTCTGAATCCAATTCTCTTTCCATTATGCTATGCTGTCTCTCATTATGAATGTATTTAGAGATAAAGCTTTGGGATTCAGAAGACCATAGAATGTTAAAGCCAGATGGAGAGGAGAAGAGATTTATAAATGAGGAGACTGAACACTGGAAGTTATAGTTTCCTCCAATGTCATTTTTCATATTTCTCTGGAACTTACTAGTTGCACATATATTTCTGGATGGAATATTCACTCATGCACTCAAGTATTTTTTTTTCTTCATTGATATTCATATTTTTATTCATATATCTTTGAAGACTTGGAGAGCTGGAACTGTATCATCTACTTTCCTGGCAACTGCAAATGCCTGTAGTGACTGGAATTAACTTCTCATACTAGTAATGTTTAAAAAATATTCTCTATCCAATTTGTATAAAAATGGAGGCAGTGCCTGATAGATTGTAAGCATTGAATAGATATAGTGGATCTGTGATTCCATCAGTGTATGTATTCCCTCCAAGCTTCCATAACTTCTCATTTTTTTCTATATTTACCCAGGCTTTTTTTTTAATGCGTTCCACTGGAAAATCTATCCAATATACTGAAAAGTTTACTTAGGTTATAATATCATCATCACTACCACCACCACCACCATCATCATCATTATTATCATTACAATTAACATTATTGTTATCTTATCCTTTTCTTTTTTAGCTTAGATAGAAATGATCAAAGAACAAGCTGATATCCTGAAAATATTTTACATTAATATCTATTTGAAAGTTGTTATATTTGTTGCACAGTATCTACACATTTCATTGAATAATATATGTCAATCAATAAATTCAGGATCCTTGAGGATAATTTTAGGTATCAATGTGAATTGTGATTGTGAATCATCATCATAAACTCTTCTAATTGCAGCTGCAAAAAATAAAAGCCTTTTACAATTTAATAAGAGTATTTGGACATAAGTTCATTTTCTCTAGATTCAATGAAAGCCCCTTTTGGTTATAAATCCTGTAGTAGTCAAGAGAGGATCCTGCTCCTATGTAGTTTTTATTTACTCCCTTATATGTAAGTATTTCAAAAGCTTTTCATGTCATGGAGTTTGAAAATTATGAATACCTCATGTGTCAATATTTATTAAAATATTTCCTTATTCAATTTTGATGAATAAATATCACATCTGTGTGGTTGTAGATAACTATTCGGGCTTTAATTATGCAGTAGTTCTGGTTCAGGATATTTGTTGAATTCTCAAGTATATTTTAGGATCTATACAATGCACAGTTTGTCATTTGTTAATTTATAAAAGATAGTGTGCTGCTGATTTATAATTCTAGCCACTTAAATATGTCTTTGTGATGTCAGGCTTTTTTCTAATATACATGCAAACATGCCTGCGTTCAGATGGCATGAAATGCAGAGCACAGCTCATTTGTTCATGAAGTTGAATACATCAAAGCCACATTCCTCAGCATCTTACTTCAGTAATTACCTTATTAAATCTCTTCCATCAGATTTAAAGGCAATCAAGAAATATGTTGTGATATCTTTTCATAAGTTACTAAATACAGAAACTATCTCATTAGTTGATTAATTGGCTCTGATTCCCACTTCAGTTTATTAAGAAAAGAGGCAATTTTCTCCATATACTTTTTTTTCATCCTTTTAGGTTCAAACCCCATAGGTATAGGCAAATATCAATGCTATCAGCTATATACTTTGTTGAGTGTAAGAAAAAACAAGGCAAGGAGGCTGCTAGGTGGTTCAGTGGATAGAGCACCAGCCCTGAATTCAGGAGGACCCAAGTTCAAATCTTGCCTCAGACACTTTACACTTCCTAGCTGTGTGACCCTGGGCAAGTCACTTAACCCCAGCCTAAAAAAAAAAAAAAAAAGGCAAAAATATGTCCATAATTTATCTGATGAGAAAAATTGTAACTTATGACTCTTCTATTGACACAGTAACTATATTTTAACCATTAAGCTTTTTTGGAATAATGATTAAAATTATCAACAATTCTCCTTAGCAGATCTTCTTCACAGAATATCTTTCTTAAAAAGTAAGAGTTAAAGTCAATTAAAGATAATAAAAGTAATTTTTTAAGTACATGAAAATGCTCACATGCTCTTCACAAATGCATGTTAACTCCAGTTTTTCTCTCAGAAAATGACAGGCAATTGGTAAAATAATAATTAAATTCTTGTTGTCTTCCTCATATATTGACAAATAAGCTATCAGTCTCTTCAAGATTCTATTATCCCTCCTTAAAGATAACACTAAACTATCAACAACCTCTGGAAGATGTTTTATTTAATCTGGAATCATCCCAGTTATCCAACAAATACTAAATTTTGTCTACTGTTGCATATTTAATTGCATAATATACATCAATCAACAAAGCCAGGCTTTTTAAGAGTAATTTCTGCCATTAGTTATTTGATATTAAAACACCATAATGAATAATATGGTTTAATAAACAAACCTTTGCTTTTTTGATGTTTCTTTGTTGATGTATTATTGGTTGAACTCATGCAGATGTTGCCTATGAACAGATTTTTGATTATACTCTTGAATCTTATCCTTTTTAGCTTTAGGAGTTTAAATCTGACCTCAAAACACTTTTTAAGGACACAAATAGCTGTAGCTTAGGTTTTACATTGTCTTCATTTTTAATTTCACTTTCATTCAGGGAATCTAGAGTTTATAACAGTCTTTTATTTTTCAGATCCATACCATTTGTTTATTTTGGGGTACATTTAATTGTTACATGGCATTCAAAATTCCTACTGTGTATAACATTTAGATTTTGATGCAATTTTTCACTTTTTTTCTTTTTTTGCCCAGTTATTTCAATAGTTTCCAACCATTTTCCCCTTCAGCTCATTTTACAGATGAGGAACTGAGGTAAACAGTGTTAATTGGCTTGTTGAGGGTCACACAGATAGTAAGTTTTAAGGGTAGATTCAACTCAGAAAGTTGAGTCTTCCTGATTCCAGGCCCGGTACTGTGTCCATTGAACCACCCACCGGGCCCTTTTCCTTAGTTTTTCAATGTATTTTTCGAGTAGCTTTTTCTATGGTGGTTTGGTTTTTGTCTTTGGATGTATTCCTTCATAATTCTACCTTAACTACTATTGTTATCACTATTTTAGCAGCTATCATATATGTGATTATATACATGTGAAAATATGTTTATAATCTCCATGAAATATTGTAGGATTCATTTCTTATTGATGAATATAACAAATGTCATTTAAAAATTACTCTACTGGTATATATGTGCTCTGCTTGTTGTATTCATGCTGTCAAATGGGAAAAAAGGGGTTTTGAAATTCCAGGCTCCAAGTGTGTTCATTGCTATTCAAAACCATTTGAATCTTCAATATTGTTTTAGCTAAGCATTTCATTATTTTCTGGAGTTTGCCTTAAGTGAAGATTGTCAACATTTCTATCTTTGCATTTTAGAAACTCCTCACTTTTAGCTAATCAAGGTTTAAGAATGGAGTGAGTTTTTCTATTTCCTGTACCAGTCTGTAATAAATTGGAACCAAGTGTATCACCAGGAAAAAGCAATATGAAACTCTTGCCCAGATCTGGGGCAAATTTTAGCAATGTAAAAACAACAACTGGTAAACAAATTAAAAGAATTTGTGTAGGAGGAAAGAATAATATCTATTGAGTATCTATTATATGTCAAGTGCTGTGCTAAGTGCTTGACAAATATTATGTCATAGCATTCAGTCCATTCCTGGTCTGGCCATTTTAATGATCAGTGTCAACTGCTCTGTAGCATTTCATCTGGTAGTACACTGATAGCTTTGATTTGTTTTAGTGCTCCTAGCTTTCTTGTGGAAACAGCACAAAGGAGATTAATTCACTTTATTGTCTCCTGTATCAAGTCAATTACCAGAATAGCTCTGAGCAACTTGTGCTTGTAGCCCTCTGCCACCTTGACGCTTATTTAATTCTTAAGAACAATGTTAACACTCTTCCAGAGATGCTAACCCAATTATGATATCATCAGATTCCCATTCTTTTCGAGGTTTCTCCCTGTGGTATTCTCCTACTTTGTCACTACCCTCATAACCCAAGGCGTAGGTGACAGGTTATGATTGTTATTGCAAGGCAAATTAACAATATTTGATATTTATATATAGTACTTTACATTTTACAAAAGTCTTTATATTTCATTTCATTTGATCCTCCTACCAACCTATGCGGTAAAATTAGAGGTATAATTATCCCCAATTTTAGAAAATGAGAAAACAAGATTTGCAGATGTTAAGTGATTTATCCATGGTTCCAGTTATTAAGCATTGGAGATTTGATTTGAACTTTGGTTTCTCTGGATTCCAAGTAAGGATATGTTGCCTTTCCACACAGAGGCTAATTTAAACTGGGGTTCATCTGGTGCCTCATATTCTTTCTACATGCTTCTCTCTTACAATTTTCCAACATAACATTCTTTAGTCACATATGTTCCTTTTGTTTCCATTCACAACAAAATTTGATGCAATTTCTTCTTCATTGTATTCCCTTAATGGCTGTTAAACTGAGTTCACAAGAGGATCAATAGGGAAACTAACCTCTGCAGACTTCTACAATAGTCTAGCTCTCAGTACCCATTCCTTCCTCCCTCCATACACACATTTTGTCTTATTTCCATGATCATTGTCAGAGAAAAAAGGCTATACAGCCCTGAAAACTGTTTTGTGTTTTTTCTATACTTAATGTGTTGTCATGGTCAAAGAGAGAGACAGAGACAGAGAGAGAGAGATGGATAGATAGATCCAAATTCCGATTTCTAAAGACTACTATAATGTCCAGTCTTTGTGAACCTGTTTCTAAGTCTGTTTTGATTTTTTTCTCCTTTTCTGTGTTCTTATAAGGTATGTTTCTTTGGGTGTGGTGAGGATGAAGGACACAAAGGAAAATTTTAGCAATGTAAAAACAAAAAAAATATTAAGAGATTTTGTTTAAAAGCATGAAGTTAACTAGCCACTGATTCACTGAAGATTGACTATTCTCCTGATAATTTTTAGAAAGCAAGGAAGTGAGGTCAAACACTAGACCCTAAAGTTTTCCTAAAGCAAATTTTAAAAATATAGTAGGGAAATATTTAGTAAAATAAATAGGAATACACTAGAACAAAGATAATGGTAACATGTGGCTTTCTAAGTTAGTTCTTACTTACAGGGATCCTTGTGTATAGCTTAGTGGCCTGTTTCTATTTGAGTTTGATATCATGGGTATAGGGCATCAGGCAAAATAGTCCACAGTTTGAAGGAGAGTGAGCTCTGGCAGTCAACAAAGAGAGCTGGCTTTGTAAAAAAATGAATGAATGAAAAGACAGCCCTTGAAAGCAAATTGCCTCCTGATACTTAGGAATTGATATTTCTCTTCCTCTCCCACCATATCACTTATGGGTATTTTGAAGTGTAACTATTTGACAAGTAGAAAAGACTGCATCCAACAAAAGTAAGCCCAGGGAGTCCACCTGTCCAAAGGGAAAGAGTAGGGCTCAGACCCTAGTAGGAAAGACAGTACAGTGTTCTCTACTTTTCTGGAGATGGGAGCTATTGGGTAACCATTCTTTCCTATCCTAGTGTTTGTACACCTACACTTTTCAGTGATGTGTTTAGTGGTGGGACAGTACTACCTAGGCTTTGAAGGAGACAAGAAAGATTTTGTTCCTATAAATTTTGCTATGCCTTTTCCAAGAATGCTTTTGATTTTGTGCACTCTATGTCCTCTGGCTGACTATTAAAGGAAACTCAAAGAGATGGGCATGGGGCAAGGCTTGTGAGCTCTACTTTTAGGAGTACAGAACCAGAGTACTTTGAAATAAGGACAATTTCTCCACAGGGGATTAAAGTTGTCAGTACAAGCTGGAGATGTGAGGTGTAGTGTGTGTGTGTGTGTGTGTGTGTGTGTGTGTGTGTGTGTGTGTGTGATCACCCTCACTATCATGTTTAGTTTCTCTCAGCTATACTTTGGTTTAATAATCTCAAATTTTTACTAGAGGAGAAAGATGGAGGGGATCCCATCCTATAAGTGAAATGTTCTGCCAGAAAATTTGGCAGATGCTGTACTTCTCTGCAGTTTTACAGGTAGGGCATGACTAATGGAAATTACTGTAGCATTGTGTATGATAGAGAAAGAGAGAAAATGAGAGTTTTCTCTCTACCTCATTTTCCTGGTATTATTGCACTTAATTCAAAATCTGAACAATTTGGTAGAAACTGTTCTTAACCTTAATTCCCAAACTCAAAATAAATGAACAGTTTTATTCCATTCTCAAAGCTTAAATGGATTGCTATGAGAATCAAGCTTGTATTGTCTGTGGGTCTATAGATTTTGATGCACTATACCTTGATATTATCCAGTACTTTGCAATTGTCTTCTATCAGCTGAAGAGGGCTTCATTATTTTTTTAAAGACAATCAGCAATTCATAGTATGAGGGACAGAGAAAGCATTATGAAAAAAAAATCTTATTTTTTTTTCTATTTTAACGGTCTGAATAATCTAGTTGAGAGCTGTTTTCATAGTCTGTATTCTATTTCTGGAAAAGAGAAAGAGAAGATTATGTTAACCATTTTAAAATTCTGCCTATTTCTAAAAAGATAAAAATAGGCAATGAGTTAGCTATGATGTCATCCTGGTCTAAGGCTGAGGTTTTTACCCTTTGGCATTCAAATAGCTTTGGACCAAAAGTTAGTTGGAAAGAAGTAAATTGGAACTTCATTTTGGAAGTGATATAATGGAAAAATAATGTCTCTAGAGCCAGAAGTCACAGGTTCAAATCTGTCTCTGGTACTTTCTACTTGTGTGAGCACTTTACAGCATGTGACCAATATAATATGTGCGTGTTGTAAGTCTATGATACAAAGAGAACTTTCCAAAAGTAGAATGGACTTTTAGAGGTCTTTCTTCATTAGGGGATTTCTGAGAGACTGGGTGACAATTTATTAAGGATGCTATAGAGGAGATCAATTATCAGTCACACATTGAATGAAATGGTCTCTAAGGTCCCTTTAAAATACAGCTTATATGATTTTGTGTCCCAGGAAAGAGAAGGGGTTTATCAGCAATGTAGTATATCTCAGGATCATGTAGAGTTTGATCTACATTACCTTTTAGCAAAGCTAAAAAATAAACTGACATCATTAATTATTATTGATCTACATTACCTTTTAGTAAAACTAAAAAATAAAATGACATCATTAATTATTATAAATGCCAACATTAATCACATTAATTACTCCCACATTTATTTTAGTTCAGATTTGTGATTTGATTTTCAAGGGGAGTTCCTGCTGGAGCTCCCTCTACCAATCCATCTGGAAAACAATTTTGCACTTTATAATCTTAAAGATTTGCCTAAACTTTTGAAAGACATAATGATTTCCTTAGGTTGCAAGCCAGACTGGGTCAAAAATGAACTGGACCTTTGGATTCCAAGTCCCACTTTTTCTACACTATGCTATGTTGTTTTCTTACTTGTTAAAAGTAACCTTAAAAAATTAAGATACATCTAGAATCAAGATGAGGCAGCTAAGTGACAATGCATGGAGCACAGCCAAGGACAGAAGCCAAACTTCAGCATAGAAGGAGTGACTTGAGAAATATATTGAAGACATTAGAAAGAGGCAGCTAAGTGGTGCCATAGATAGAGTGCTGATCCTGTAATTAGGAAAAGCTATTTTCCTGAGTTCAAATCTGGCCCTTGACATTTCACGAGTTGTGTGACACTGGGCAAATCACTTAACCCAGTTTACCCCAGGGCCTCATCTGTAAAATGATCTGAAGAGGAAAATGTCAACCACTTCAGTATCTTTGCCAAGAAAACTCCAATGTTTTTCTCCTCCCTTCTTTTCCTCAACAGTAATAGATCTTTGTTGCCTCTTTGTGTGATGTAATTTATCTTATTTTACTTCCCCTTTCCTCTTCTTCCAGTACTATCACTTTTTCACCCCCAGTTTCTTTTTTACAATAATTATTATTTACTTAATAAAGTCATATTTTGCCTACAGCCTCTAAATATACTCTTCACATACACTTCTCAAGAGTTACACACATCCTCTTCCCATGTAGGGATTTAAAAGATTTTAACCTTTAAGAACATAGATTTTTCCTTCCCTTTTTACCTTCTTTTAAGATCCATTTTGAATTCTTCCAAAAAAAACCTTGTGAAATGGTGAACAACTCATCACTCCTTGGGCTTCATCTGAAAGTATTTTGTCTTTAATGTTCTCAGGGTCTAAGGTCTGTTCCTCCCTGTCTCTATAATAGCTATGTAGGATAAGAACTTTTTTTTCCACTTTTTTGCCCATTTTTAAAGGTTGAGATCTGCTCCGAGGGCAAAGGGGAGATTGTCCTGGGACCAGTGCTGATAGCTTCCTCCCTGGTCTGGGTGGTCATGGCCGAGTCCTGCCTATTGTGCTGAGGTTCACTATTTGTCTTCTGTAATTGCACTGGAAGTCTCACAGCTAGTGTGCTGATTCACTGGCTTTTGAACTAGGACAGAGTAGCCAACACTGCTGTATTTTGGCTAAGAGCCTCCCATTAGACTCCTCATGGGGGGCCTCCAGGTCCTGGGCCTCCCTGTGTTGCACCCATGCTGGGCCAAGTCTCCCCTGCCTAATTGAGACAGACCTTGAAGTCTTTCCAAGATATTTTCTGCTGAAAATTGGTATACTCCAAATATTTGTGGGTTCTTTCACTCCAAAATCCATTCAGAGACTTGATCTGATGTTGGTTGTGAGAGACACCCTGAAGAGCTCAGGCAAAGTCCTGTCTACTCTCTGCCGTCTTGTTTCCCCTTTCCCTGGCAAGAAAATTCCAAATGGGGTTACAAAGAGTTAGACATAATAAAATGATTGAACAACATTCACTTTAAAGTAATTCAACCAAGCTGTCAAGCACTGATAAAAAGTACTATGTAGAAATCATTATGCTAGGTGCTGGAGATACACAGCCGAAAGAACAAGAACAAAAATGGCCCTTCGCACCAAAGGTAAAAATGTGTCACTTCCTGCCATTTTCTTTTGCTCTTTAAGAAAATTTAATTTATTTATTAGTCATATAGTATGGATAACCATGGATGGGTTGGAATCTATGTAACTGAAAGGAGTATCTATATTGAGATTAGAGATACATTAGAGTAATGATACTTTTTGAAATAAGTATTAATGTTGTTTCGTGTTTTAGCACTATTTTCATTACTGATTATAACCCTTCATTTGCCTAAAAGAAACTTTTGGATGGATGGGGATATTATTCATCAATCTGTTCTCCCAGATCAAGTCTGGTCATCAAATAATAACTTGCCACTTAATGCTGGATGTTAAATCTGGAACAGCTTGAGACAGTAAAGGTAAAGGCACAGGGGCATCTGTTATAATGGAAAGGGAAGCTCTATGAAATCACAAGCACAGTGTAATAGCCTTTGGTAAGAGAAAAATGGAAAGTTGTTTTCTAGGCTAATTATGACATTTAGTAAATTTTCAGTTATTAAACAATTTCTTTGCTCCCATAAACTATTGTATAGTTATAAATAACATACATAATATATTTCATTAAATATTTCCCAGTGTTAAAATAATTTCATTTTAATTTTATTTTTATAATTTTTTATTATATTGCTTATTTTTGTTTATTTTATCTATTATATTTTAAAGTGTAATATTCCTATATTAAACTTTTGAGTGCCAACTAATTTTGCTCTCTCCTGTCCTTTCCTCACCCCTGAAGAAGGCAAGCATTAAGACATCAGTTTGTTTGGTTGTACTTGTAATTACATGCAATACATGTAATTGTACAATACAATCTACATGTAAGATCTAGAAGTGTTACATCACACACTTAAGCTACCAGTGACATATATTGACTCTCTGGGCTCTAGGAAACTCCTTAAGACTGCAGTTGTAGGAAAAGTGCCAACCTACTTTGGTAGAATTTCCTCATGTGGAAGTTCTTTACATCAATGAGTGGTCCAGTACTTTTCCATGTTTACTATACTTAAAATTCAAGAATCTATGAGTACTTTCTTCATCAAAAGAAATGCCATTGACACCCAGCTTTCATTGAATGAATCATGGTAGAGAGGAAATACACATATTTGGAGGTGGAGATTTAGGTTTGAGTTCTGGTTCTGTACTGACTCCATGAATTTGGATGGATTCCTCCATCATTAAGAGTATCATATTCTTCATCAGTATAAAAAAAGAGGGTTTAATTAAATGACTGCTAAGATTACTTCTACCTTTAAATTTATGATCCTATGATTATATGGTTTGTGAGTTGCAGCAGGTGAAAAATATACTTTTCTTGATTTGTATGTGATTAACTTTCATGAAAGCTTGGCCATACATTTCCAGCTTCATCAAGTTTGCACTACTGTTGCATGATATTCAAATACTCAAAGTCACCTTTAATAATAATAATATTAAATTATTATATAATTTACTTATATAATTAATTAATAATTTAAATAATAATATTAAATAATAATAATAAAGAATGTTAGTGGGATCCAACTATATACCTAGCTATGCATTTTCTTTTGATTGTATATGTACTTAGCACTTAGTAGGAATGATTAGCATCAGTGATTGACTTCATCCAATCCTTTTGAAAAATTAGCATGATGGAAGAGATTGAAAAAGCTTTTGACCTGAAGTTTATCTGAAACCAGCATTTTCAAATGTCAAGAATTTTGCATGACATTTGTATGTACAAAAGATTTAGAATGTCTTCTGGTCTAAAGCAAGGATTTTCTTGATAAAGCTATTGGTGGGTTTATGTAAATAATCTGTATCCTTTTCTTTGTCTATGACCATAATGAGAAATTTGAGTTATTTGAGATGAAAAATACAATGCTTACACCAACCTGAATGATCCTGGGTGCTACCTGTAATGTTTTGAAGATCAGACAAGACCAGGGCAAAAGCTATAGTTGATGATGAGGCAATGATAATAGATGTCTTTTTCTGAACTGTGTTGGAATATGAACTGCTCTTCCATCCCACTTCATTCCACAACTGACTGGGGAATGGATATTGATAAACTCATAATAATTTTCAGAGGTTCCAATAATATAAAGGAAAGAATTTTTTTCCCTTCCATGTAATCTAAAGAGGAAAGAGAATCCATTAAATTTGAGTATATGTGAAGATATCATAGCAGTCATATGCAAGTAGAGGAGAATAACTTTAGGTATTTTTTTCTGATGTTTTTTATAAGAGAATTGAGGCAAGAAGAGAATGGTGCTTTTTTGTGATATATTTGACTATAACTGAGCCAGTTCTGACAGGATATTATTAGAATGGGGAAGTCTTACTAAGAATTGCCTTCTACTTTTCATCACAAGATAAATTACTTCTAACTTTACAAAACAAAATAAAACCAATCAATAATTTTTGTCCCCAAGAAAATTATTATCAAAAATTATAGTGTTATGAAAGGTTTAACAGTTAATTGAGTGATGGCAATGAGACAAATTACACAGACATATTAATAGAGCACAATTTCCATCAAAGTTTTTTCCTGAATGTTATGGCATCTTATTTGTTCTCCTCCACTAATATTTTAAGTTGATTTGGGTTGATATGATTAATTTCCTATTTAAGTATCTTTATTATGATTCTGTGTATTCTGAACCAGTGAAGGTTTAGTAAATTTTCCTTATAGGGAGTTCTTTGAGAGGTGGGAGTAAGAATTCATTGCTTGATCCAGCTATGAGGTCATAGTAGTATTCTGTAGAGCATGAGATGGGATTTATTAGGTTGAGTGATTAAAATACATGTGCACGGTTCAAAACATTGCAACTATGTGTATTGGATTAAAAATCCATCACATATCAATCCTATTCCTAAAACTTTCCCTAATGAGGGAATAGTAAAAAAAAAATCCAGAGGTAGTTATTTAGTAATAGATGGGCCATGCAAATACACACACATGCAATATGGAAATGAAACAATAATCCCCAAGTATCCCCATACTCAGAATGCACTGCAAGATTTCATATATCTCACTTGTACATCTCAGTAATGTTCAGGTTTGAATAAGGCTAGAATATCTTCAAGTAGCTTGAAAAAAATGTTTCGAGTTTATTGATGGAGAAAGTTAAAAGACAGATGACTCTTCCCAAGTATTGAATATAAGCACTCCCAAAATGGGAACTTGGAGACCTAGGCACTGGAGACTGAATGAAGTGGAAGATTGTGTAAGTAAAATTTTTGAAACTAAATGTTTCAAAGCAGAAATACTGATTTCCATTCCAGTCAGAAGGGTCTATGATGTGACTAGAATTGTGTTTATATGATAGGAGCAAATCATAAGGATATGGTCTGACTTTAGGCTGACTATTTGATCTTATTAGGTAGTGAGCTAGAGAGTCTGTGCATGTGTGTGTGTGTGTATGTCTGTGTGTGTGTTTGTGAGAGAGAGAGAGAGAGAGAGATAGAGACAAAGACAGAAAGAAACAGAGAGGGAGAGAGAGATAGAGAAACAGTAAGAGGCAAAGAGAGAAGAAAGACCCATCCCCACAGAGACAGAGATAGGGAGAGAGATAACCAAATAGAAAGATATAGAGAAACAAAGAAAAGAGACTGGAGAGAAAGGAAGGCAGGTAGAACAAGATTTAAGTACATAAAACAATAAGCCATTCTAGGAATCTTAAAAATGTAAACCAGAAAGAGAAAGAAATGAAGGAAGGAGATGAAAAAGAAGGTTCCTCTTTATGAAATCTATCAACTTTATAAATAGCTTTGTAAAGAAGAGGATGAAATCATAGTGAGGAATTGGTCAGGAATAATCAATAATAGCATTCTACCATTCTTGGAGTTTTGTTTTATTTATATTGCTGCACTAATAAATATTCAGGCTTTTCAGCCCTATAACCTTTTCAAAATTTTGAGAACTTGCACCAACTTTTATTTTAATTAAGAAAACTAAAAGCTCAAACCTTCCTTATAATTAACTGGGTCTGCTGGTACATTTTGTTTTGTCTGTTCAACAATCATATAATCATGCCTACCTAAAAAAAAAAGAAAAAAATATGATTCTTGCAGTGATCACATCTTTAAAGTCTCTTTTATGAGTTATTTTGGATTTGTCTTTTTCCTCTTCAAGTAATTTGTTTGGATTTTTCAAATCTGAATTTAATGGCCCTTCCACTCTCACAGAAAAAGTAAGAAACTTTGCTCAGTCCCTAAATATCTTTCTAAAGCTTGCAAGCTTTTTGGTGGATGCTTCTGCCACATCATACTTTTATAGTTAGAGAGCCCATGATTTGGAAAAGTTATGAGTGTTATTTTCTTTAAAGCTATAGCATTTATTCTAACTTTATAGATCTACATTTGTATAAGCAGTATGTATCAGACTATTTAATTCATTTGACTTTCTACACTTGCAATTCATAAGCTCAGAGAAACACTTGTAGAAGCTTTATGGATTATCTAATTCGATCCCCAATTTAACATTGGAAAAACTAAAATCCAGGAAAGTAAAAAGCCTTGGAAAAGTCAGATAAACTGAAACCTTTTTTCCTATACACGTGAAAACGGAGTCTTGAATTATACAATACAATATTCAACTGCTCAAGTGGATTCTTAAAAGCAAAGTGACATTTTTTTGCATGCAAATGTATATTCTAGACTGAATCTAAATAGTAAAAAGTCAGAATCTATCCTTGGATATACTTCAGAGATAGTATTCAATCATTCCATATGTTTCACATGGTCATGGTATCCTTCAATACTTCTGTGACCTCTTACTTCATTAGTAAGAGCACTGTACTTACTAAATTAAATTATATTCCCTTCATATCTTCATGATTTTCATGAGTTTCTGTGGTTGAAAGAATTTTTCACTTTTTGGATAGCTTTTTGATAATGAGCCTTCTTGTAGTAGCTAAACCGTTTGCCAGTATTACATGCAAGGGTGGTATTGGTAATCATTTGACAAATGGATCTTGGGGTGGGGAAAGTGTAAATGACACTTTTGAGTTTAATTTGTATTATTTATATTATCTCTATTACTTTCTTAAGTATAGTCAATCAACAAAACTATAAATCCAGCCTTGATTTAAAGCCTTTCTTTATTTCTAAAGTGTAAATATTCAAATTGAAACCGTAATAGTCACCTCCCCCCTCCCTGGACCTGTATTAGCTGGCCCCAGTACAACTCTAATCATTATTTATTAATTGAAGCTTCTGCTCTGCAGAGATAATCTACTCAACATTGAACTGAACCCTATGGCAGAACCTACCTGTCTGAAGATGATAGAGTACCAGCCACAAACATGCTTGACTCCTCTATAAATAGCCAGACCCTGGGACCATCAAGACCAGCAATTCTTCACATTACTACAATTTTATGTTGTAGCTGGTTTTGATCATAGTTGTAAAAGTCTCAACTTCTTTAATAACTTTTTTAATGTGAAATGTTTCACTTTTCTTTTGTTAGTAGGAAAAACAGTGCCCTTTTTCTTTACCATATCATTCCTTAAGGCTTATAGATGAAATCTAGATGTGTCAGTACTATAAAACTTTAGACAGTTTTGTTAAGCTAGAAAACCTTTAAATATGGCCCCAGAAGAAATACTGTATCAGCTGCCCAAGGACCAGCTTGGTTATGTCCAAAGGACTAAGTGACAAATTTGTTTGACAAATGTGATGATCAAAAGTGATTTAAAATCAAACATTTCCTCCTTAACAAATTATATTCTGTGGATCCCATTCCGCTTCCAAAATTATGGTGGGAGTCAGAAAAAAGAGCAGAACAAAAGTTGGCATGAGTGGGGGGCAGTGTGGGAATATGTCCTGGGGAGGAGAGATAGGAAAGAAATCATACAATTCATAAGCTATCCACAGATATACTGTGTTGGAGGTATGAGTGTTCAATGACTCATGATAGACTTCTGGAAAGAACTAAACTATATCCTCATAAGTGTTCTCACTAGAAATAAAATAAGAAGCAGATAATACTCCCTGCCTCTACGTTTGCCAGGAAATTTCCTTCCTACGTTCCTGCTCTTTCATTTCTTCAGGTACCAATCATCACGGGGATTACAGCATCTACCCTTTAGTACAAGTAGACTTTTCTGGCACCAAATCCTCCTGACCTCAACCAGTATAAGGTCCTCATTTCCCTTCAGCCACAGGAACATTCATTATTGGAACTCCTCCCTCCTCCTAAGACCTGTGTAAGACCTCTTTTATTTCCTCCTATTATTATTCTCTCCCTTTTCCCCTTGCTCACTGACCTATTGGCTCTTCTTTGTTTGAGACCTTAGAGATTTCTTGCCCCTCAATATTAGCTCTTAATTCGACCTCAATTCATCTCCTATTTCTCCTTTTCATTTAATCCCTTTCATGTACTCTCCCATGTTGTAGGACAGTCTAACAAAAGAAGCATTCACCTATAGACAGCATAACTTCTATCTATAATGACTACTATCTCATCACTGTTTCCACTACCAGACTATTGCATTGACTCTGGATTCCTTTTTATATACTTTTAGAAAGAAATCTTTTACTGCTGTCATTCTGCTGCTGTGTGAATTCACTTTTCTTATATTTCTGTTGTTTGGGATATTCAAAAAATAAATAATTGCTTCATTTCTGTTTTACTTTCTAATTTTTAAAAATTTTTTTTTTCTATTATTGAATGTTCATCTTTTCTCCTAAATGAGATGATCTTAGATTTTCAGGATAGATCAACCAGGTCTGTATTCCGAATTCCAGTGCTTTTCAGGACATAATTTCATTCCCTCCTTTTTCCTACTGGATGCAAGAGTCTTGCATCATTTAAATGTCTTTTCTTTTGTATTTGAAAGTCTTTGTCCTGTTAACTTGTTTCTAAACTAAATTGTTAAATTTAATCTCTATGTGTTTTGGAGTTTTCAGCCTTGATTTTTTTTTCTGGAGTAATCTGTGAATTTGCATTGTTCTCTATAGTTCATAAAATGTTTTATAGTCATTCTTAATAGGCAAATCGGTAATTCAGCGACTTGAGTGCTAGACTGAAATCAGGAATACCAGAGTTTGAATCTTGTCTCAGACAGTTAACTAGCTGGTGTCCCTGGGTGACTTAACTCTTTTTTTTTGTTGTTGTTATTATTGTCATGTGTATTTAATCTTTTTTTTTAATTTAATTTTTATTTTATTTTATAATTATAACATTTTTTGACAGTACATATGCATGGGTAATTTTTTACAACATTATCCCTTGCACTTACTTCTATTCAGATTTTTTTCCCTTCCTCCCCCAACCCCCTCCCCCAGATGGCAAGCAGTCTTATACATGTTAATTATATTACAGTATATTCTAGATACAATATATGTGTGTAGAACCGAATTTCTTGTTGCACAGGAAGAATTGGATTCAGAAGGTAAAAATAACAGTTTACACTCATTTCCCAGTGTTCCTTTTCTGGGTGTAGCTGATTCTGTCCATCATTAATCAATTGGAATTGGATTAGCTCTTCTCTATGTTGAAGAAATCCACTTCCATCAGCATACATCCTCATACAGTATCATTGTTGAAGTGTATAATGATCTTCTGGTTCTGCTCGTTTCACTCAGCATCAGTTGATGTAAGTCTCTCCAAGCCTCTCTGTATTTCTCCTGTTGGTCATTTCTTATAGAACAATAATATTCCATAACATTCATATACCATAATTTACCCAACCATTCTCCAATTGATGGACATCCATTCATCTTCCAGCTTCTAGACACTATGAAAAGGGCTGCCACAAACATTTTGGCACATACAGGTCCCTTTCTCTTCTTTAGTAGTTCCTTGGGATATAAGCCCAGTAGTAGTATGGCTGGGTCAAAGGGTATGCACATTTTGATAACTTTTTGGGCATAATTCCAGATTGCTCTCCAGAATGGTTGGATTCTTTCACAATTCCACCAACAATGCATCAGGGTCCCAGTTTTCCCACAGCCCCTCCAAAAGACTTAACTCTTAATTTGTTTGTTTCAGCTTCATAATTTATAAAATGGTGGTAATAACAGCACTTATTTTTTATGAACACTTTTTTATGGGATATCGGTAAAGTGCCATCTGAAAGCTATTCTTTTCTTCCTTCCTTCACTACTTCCTTCTCTTCTTTTTTGTCCTCCTGTTCCTCCTCTTCCTCCTCAATCTGTTCCTTCTCCTACTACTACTATTCTTCTTTCTCCTCAAATTCCTTCCCATCCTCCTTTTCTTCCTTCTGCTCCTCTTCTTCCTTCTTCTTTTCTTTCTTCTTCCCCAAAAGGTTGGTAATATGGGTAGTACTATGCCTGTGAAAAGCACATGACTTAATGGATGATTCAATGTACTTAGAGTAAGAAGACTCCACTCAAAGTCTTGCATCAGACATTTAATAATTATGTACACTAGGGTGTTTCCTCACCTATGAAATGATGAGTCCAACATGATGAAACCTCAAGTTTTTTCTAGCTTTAAATGTATTATTCAGTGATCATTTTTAAAAATGAGTAAACTGAGGTTCAGAGAAGTTAATTGACTTGTGCATAATCACATGGATAACTAGGTAGGACCAGAACCTAGGTTTCTCCCAAGTACAATATAGGGCTTTTTCCATCACCACTTCACATGCAAGTAGCAAGAAAGTACAAAACATCATCTAATAAAATACTAAATGAATGCAATAAAGTGTCCTAAAATGCTTGATACAGGAAAGAATATAGATCCACAAGGGTTGCATAAAAACATTATGTAGAATTTCCTGCCCTTCTGCATGCTTTCCCATATTCCCATTCCTTCAAGGTCTGGCTGTCATTTTTTACAATGCATGGATATTCTGGGAGGAATTATTTACACATGCACCTTCCATGTGGCTAAATAAAACATTCAGAAGGAGAATCATTTCCTCTGCTGGTCTCTCTTGATGAAAATTGAGGCATTTTCCGGAAACAACAACTCCCTCAAATAGTTATAATTCCAGTTTTGATGAGAACTATTTCACTATGAAATCACACTAGAGATTTTGTAAATACTTGTACATTCTGAAACTGCCAGAAGAACCAGTAATTGTTTATTTTTATAAATGTGTTATTGCCAAAAAAAATTATGTGTACTTTAAGAATGTCTGACTTGGTTAGAAATGCCTTCTGTAAATATCCATATTCCAATCAAAATTCAATGCTGAGGTGGCTGCCATTGCTAACAAATTTCATCCACTGCCTTTGTTGTTCACTAACTTGAACCCCAGCAGTGAGTATTCTAAGCTGTTTTCTTTATGATTTCCTGGGATGTCTTATAGATATAGAAATTCAAAATAGGATCAGCTTGCCATCCAGGAAGTTAAAGCTCTCTTTTAGTCAATGCAACTCATGCAAGGTATTGAATTTTTCTACAAAATAGGAGGAAGGAGAAGAAAGATTAAAGATTAATTGGAAATAGTATCTATAAGAGAAGAGTATAAATTAGAATTCAGGAATTGGATAGTCATGATCCACAAGCTTTTGTCAACCCCTACATTAGATAAAAGATCACTAATAATTTTTATATAGTATTTTAAGATTTCCAAAGTACCACACAACATCACATTTGATCTTTGTAAAATCACTGTGATATACTTAATACACATATTTTTATCTTCATTGTAACAATCAAGAAACAAATTTAGAGACATTAAACAATTTTCTAATGGCCTCACAGATTGAATCTAGATGTTGAAGGGTTTTTTTGTTGTTTGGTTGGTTGGTTTTTGTTTTCCTGAAGGGGTTAGGGGCAAGTTGAACTGTAGTATATTTTGAATTTACTACAGAATAAACAATTTCAAGAAATTTAGAATAATGTCCTTAAACTCTTGAATGTACTTCCTGTATTGTATTTACAGAAAACATGGGTAAAATTAGTATAGACTAGGAAGATGTAGAAGGAGAGAATACTCATGTTGCAAGTACTGTGATCTATCAGTGTATCAAAGCACCTGTTATCCAGACAATTGTACTCAATGAGTCATTGACATAATAATTGTATTAGAATTATTGGGAAGTGGGAAAAACAAAGGAAGACAATGTGTTGATATTTTGGCATTATGAATCCTTGTCTGTGTATATATGTTGAGATAGCATCACATGGTGGCTAAAGATTCTCCCTTGAATCTTGGAAGATCTAGCTTCAAGTCCCATCTTTGATACATTTTTGCATCGAGTTTGCAGAATATACAATTTATCATAGATTACAAACAAGAATTTCTAAACACAATAGAGCAGCAAATACTACAATGATCAACACTCATAATAATTGGCTGGTCTTTCATTGCAGAATGACTTCTTTTGGTATATTAAAACAAACAATATAAAAACTACAAATTTTGTCCAGCTTTTCTTCTGCCCACAACAACTTTGTATGTTTTTATGTGTATAATGAACCTTTTCATCACAGTTGTGATAGGGTGCATAATTTTCAACTTCAAAGGTTAGTTGAATTATATTAAGTTTTTTTTGTGCCTTAAGTATATGGATTTCAAGGAAGCTTGAAGCTTCTAAATAAGATCCAAAATCATTTAAAAGAATTAAACCTAATTATTAATTTAGGGGGAAATTAGATGAAGAATTACTATTTGCTCAACTATATTATGCAGTTGCATTAATTTCTCATGGTTCTGGTCTAAGATATATGTACTGACTGTGAATCAGTAATGAATAGGGTGAAAAACAATATGGGAAGAACTATTGGACAGACAGAGAGACAGAGACAGACAGACAGAGAGACAGAGACAGACAGACAGAGACAGGCAGAGATGGAGAGACAGAGAAAAACAGAGGCACAGAGATAGATGATACAGAGAGACATAAAGTGAGGAGAAGGAGAAGGAGAAGAGGAAGAGGAAAGAAGGTGGAAGAAGAGGATTAAGAAGAGAAAGAGGAGGAGGAGGAGGATGAAAGAAAATAATGGAGAGATGAGGAAAGAAGAGTTGAGGAGGGGAGAAAGAGGAAAGGAAATTGGGGAGAAAAGATCTATTCAAGAGCTCCAGTCTTAGGCAACATTAGACATAAGTACATAAATGATAAGCATCAGAGGAGACTGACATAGAACCACTGAACAGGTAAGCAGCCTTACAAAAAAATGTCATGAAACAAACAAAACAAAATATAATTCAACATTCATGAGGATGAAGTAGTCAAAAGTGCCAAATTCTTTTTTTTTATTATATATATATATATATTTTATAATATTATCCCTTGTATTCATTTTTCCAAATTACCCCCCCTCCCTCTATTCCCTCCCCCCGACGACAGGCAATACCATACATTTTACATGTGTTACAATATAGTCTAGGTACAATACATGTGTGCGAATATCATTTTCTTGTTGCACAATAAACATTAGAATCCGAAGGTACATGCAACCTGGGCAGACAGATATTAGTGCTAACAATTTTCATTCCCCTCCCAGTGTTTCTTCTCTGGGTGTATCTACCTCTGTCCATCATTGATCAACTGGAAGTGAGTTGGATCTTCTTTATGTTGAAGATTTCCACTTCCATCAGAATACATCCTCATACAGTATCGTTGTTGAAGTGTACAGTGATCTTCTGGTTCTGCTCATTTCACTCAGCATCAGTTGATTTAAGTCTCTCCAGGCCTCTCTATATTCCTCCTGCTGGTCATTTCTTACAGAGCAATAATATTCCATAACCTTCATATACCACAATTTACCCAACCATTCTCCAACTGATGGACATCCATTCATCTTCCAGTTTCTAGCTACAACAAAAAGAGCTGCCACAAACATTTTGGCACATATATGTCTCCGCTCTTTAGTATTTCTTTGGGATATAATCCCAGTAGTAGCGCTGCTGGGTCAAAGGGTATGCACAGTTTGATAACTTTTTGGGCATAATTCCAGATTGCTCTCCAGAATGGCTGGATTCTTTCACAACTCCACCAGCAATGTATTAGTGTCCCAATTTCCCCACATCCCCTCCAACATTTGTCATTATTTGTTCCTGTCATCTTAGCCAATCTGACAGGTGTGTAGTGGTATCTCAGAGTGGTCTTAATTTGCATTTCTCTGATCAGTAGTGATTTGGAACACTCTTTCATGTGAGTGGATATAGTTTCAATTTCTTCCTCTGAGAATTGTCTGTTCATATCCTTTGACCATTTATCAATTGGAGAATGGTTCGGTTTCTTATAAATTAAGGTCAGTTCTCTATATATTTTGGAAATGAGACCTTTGTCAGAACCTTTGTTTTTAAAAATATTTTCCCAATTTGTTACTTCCCTTCTAATCTTGTTTGCATTAGTATTATTTGTACAGAAACTTTTTAGTTTGATGTAATCAAAATCTTCTATTTTGTGATCAATAATGATCTCTAGTTCTCCTCTGGTCATAAATTCCTTCCTCTTCCACAAGTCTGAGAGGTAGATTATCCTCTGTTCCTCTAATCTATTTATTATCTCCCTCTTTATGCCTAAATCATGGACCCATTTTGATCTTATCTTGGTATATGGTGTTAAGTGTGGGTCCATATCTAATTTCTGCCATACTAATTTCCAGTTTTCCCAACAGTTTTTTCCGAATAATGAATTTTTATCCCTAATGTTGGAATCTTTGGGTTTGTCAAAGATTAGATTGCTATAGATGTACCCTTTTTTGTCCTTTGTATCTAATCTGTTCCACCGATCTACCGGTCTATTTCGTAGCCAATACCAAATGGTTTTGGTGACTGCTGCTATATAATATAGCTTCAGATCAGGTACACTTAGACCACCTTCTTCTGAGTTTTTTTTCATTAGTTCCCTTGCAATTCTCGACCTTTTATTCTTCCATATGAATTTTGTTGTTATTTTTTCTAGGTCATTAAAATAGTTTCTTGGGAGTCTGATTGGTATAGCACTAAATAAATAGATTAGTTTGGGGAGTATTGTCATCTTTATTATATTCGCTCGGCCTATCCAAGAGCACTGAATGTCTTTCCAATTATTTAAATCTGATTTTATTTTTGTGGCAAGTGTTTTGTAATTTTTCTCATATAATTCCTGACTTTTCTTTGGTAGATGGATTCCCAAATATTTTATACTCTCAACATTTGTTTGGAATGGAATTTCTCTTTGTATCTCTTGCTGTTGCATTTTGTTAGTGATATATAAAAATGCCGAGGATTTATGTGGATTTATTTTGTATCCTGCCACTTTGCTGAAATTTTGAATTATTTCTAGTAGCTTTTTAGCAGAGTCTTTGGGGTTCTCTAAGTATACCATCATGTCATCTGCAAAAAGTGATAGTTTAATTTCCTCATTTCCTACTCTAATTCCTTGAATCTCTTTCTCGGCTCTTATTGCCGAGGCTAGCGTTTCTAGTACTATATTGAATAGTAATGGTGATAGTGGGCAACCTTGTTTCACTCCTGATCTTACTGGGAAAGGTTGCAGTTTATTTCTATTGCATATTATGCTTACTGACGGTCTTAAATATATACTCCTGATTATTCTAAGGAATAATCCATTTATTCCTATACTCTCAAGAGTTTTTAGTAGGAATGGATGTTGGATTTTGTCAAATGCTTTTTCTGCATCTATTGAGATGATCATATGGTTCTTATTAATTTGATTATTAATATGGTCAATTATATTAATAGTTTTCCTAATATTAAACCAGCCCTGCATTCCTGGAATAAATCCTACTTGATCATAGTGTATTATCTTGGAGATGATTTTCTGAAGTCTTTTTGCTAATATCTTATTTAAGATTTTAGCATCAATATTCATTAAGGAGATTGGTCTATAATTTTTTTTCTCAGTTTTCGATCTACCAGGTTTAGGTATCAGTACCATGTCTGTGTCATAAAAGGAGTTTGGTAGGACTCCTTCATCCCCTATTTTTTCAAATAATTTATATAACATTGGGGCTAATTGTTCTTTAAATGTTTGGTAGAATTCACATGTGAATCCATCTGGCCCTGGGGATTTTGTCCTGGGGAGTTGATTAATAGCTTGTTCTATTTCTTTTTCTGAAATGGGACTATTTAAGCAATTTATCTCCTCCTCTGTTAATCTAGGGAGCCTATATTTTTGGAGGAAGTCATCCATTTCACTTAAGTTATCAAATTTATTGGCATAAAGTTGGGCAAAGTAACTCCTTATTATTTCTCTAATTTCCTCTTCATTGGTGGAAAGATCCCCCTTTTCATTTGTAAGACTATCAATTTGATTTTCCTCTTTCTTTTTTTTGATCAAATTTACCAAAGGTTTATCTATTTTATTGGCTTTTTCATAAAACCAACTCTTGGTTTTATTTATTAATTCAATAGTTTTTTTACTTTCAATTTTATTGATTTCTCCTTTTAATTTTTGTATTTCGAGTTTAATTTTTGGTTGGGGGTCAAAAGTGCCAAATTCTATAGAAATGTGATAAAGTGTGAGAACTGAGAAAAAAAGGTAATGTGTATGTAGGCAATTAAAATGTCATGAATAATCTTGAAGAGAATCACTTCAGTTAAGTGATGGAGATGAAAGAAAAGTTGAAAGTGTTTGGGAAGTGACTACTACTTGAGAAAATAGAAACAGGAATGTAAGTAATTCTCACCCTCATGAAGAGTTGAGTGGGAAAAGTTAAGAAACAAGTAAGTTTTTAAATTCATCTGTCCCTTTCACTACCACTTTTAAGGAAAATAAAGAAAAAAAAAACACCCCACTCCCAAACTCCAAAGTCATCAACACATATTTATGAAATCTAATAAAACAAATTCCCACATTAGCCATGTATGAAATAACATATCTTTTTTCATTTTAACTTCATTATCTTTCTTTAAGGTAAGTAATAATATTTTACATTTCATCCTTGTACTCTTGGATTTATTTTAACAAAGCTTTGATGAGAGTTCTAAAGTCTTTCAAAGTTGTTTTTATTTAAAATGTTGGTATTGTATAAGTTGTTCCCCTAGTCCTAATCACTTTATAAATGTCTTAAGTTTCCTCTGAATTATTCATTTCATAATTATTTTCTGCAACAGTAATATTCCATTACACATATAAACTTTAATATGTTTAGCCATTCCCATATAGGAAGATAGCTCTTTAGTTTTCAATTTTTGGCTGCCATGAATATCTTTGTACATATAAATCATTTTCTTCTTTGATTTATTTGAGATAAAAGCTTAGTACTAATACAGCTGAATCAAAGGATATGCACAATTTGATAATTTTCTGGACATAAAACTGCTTTTCAGAAGGCTGTACCAATCCACAATCCTATCAGCACTATACAATGTACCTATTTTTCTATAATCCCTTTGAACATTTTCCATTTTTCTCTTTTTGTTTTTTTTTCCAGGATAATAAGTGTAAGATAAGGCCTCAAAGTCATTTTGATATGCTTTCTCTAATTATCAGTATTTGGGAGCATTTTTTCATAGAATTATTGATAGTTTATAAAGTTCTTCCTTTGAAAACTTTCTGTTTATATCTTTTGACTATTTATCTATCGGAGAATTATTCTTCATCTTATAATTTTGGATCACTTCCTCATATATCTTGAAAATGATATCTCTATAAGAGAGACTTGTTACAATTTTTTTCTCAGTTACCTGTTTCCCTTTTAATTTCAATTAAATTAGATTTGTTTGTACTAAAACTTTTCTAACTTTATGAAATAAGGATTATCCATTTTAACGTATGTAATCCTATCAAAGTTTTAGCCACAAATTCTATTCCTATCCATAGATTTGAAAGTCACTTTGTTTCTTTCCCTTCTAATTTTATTTGTGATGTCACTTTTATACCTATGTTATATGCATTTATAGTTTATCTTGGTATATGTTGTGAGGTAGTTGTTTATTTTTAATATTTATCATACTTCTTTACAATTTTACAAACAGTTTTTGTCAAATACCCTCTCCTTCCCCCAAAACTTTTTTTTTAAATGTAATTATGTATTATCTTCCTATGTTGCTTTGGTTCTATATGACATTATTATTGTTCAATGATGTCTGACTCTTCATGACCCCTATTTAGGGTTTTCTTATCAATGACATTATAATGGTTTGCTATTTCATTCTCTAGCTCATTTTAGATAATTGAAACAGGGTTAAGTGATTTGCTCAGTCACTTAAGTGTCTGAGTAAGTGTCTCAGGCCAGATTTGAACTCAAAAGATGAGTTTTCCTAACTCCAGACTTGGAGTTCACCCCTCCTCCCACGAATCAAATAATTTTTTAAAAGATCACTACACTATAGTACAGTTTTGAGATTTGGTACTGATAAACTCCTTTATTTCCTATGTTTTTTTTTCCTTCATTATTACCTTTGACATTCTTGTTCTTTTGCTCTTCCATGTGAATTGCACTATATAAGAAATGCATATTTATCCCTTGATTTAAGTCTGTCTATTTTTCCAAATAGTATTGTATAGTTACTTTCTTTTTCACAGATTTATCATGTAGCCTGAAACTTGCTAAATGATCTCAATTGTATCATCTAAAATTACATCAAATACACCATCACTTCATCTGTAAATAAGTGATGACTTTGGTTGATCTTTTTCTCTGTTTATTCCTTATTGTTTTATTGCTATAGCTAGTGTTAAGTAATGCTGATAATAGAGATCACTACTTTACCCTCATCAAGTAGAAAAAGTCTCCAACTTTTATATGTAGCATTTAATATAGAATATAGATAACTCTTAACATTAAGTAAAGGTTCATTTTATGATTTTTAGAATTTTTAATAAAAAATGTTAGATTTTTGTGAAACATCTTTTTTTTTGGTATTTCTTGATATAATTGTACTTTTTTAAAATTTGTTTTTATTCATTGATTTATTGAATTTATGTTTTCCCATATGTTGAAACAATCATGCATTGATATAAATATCACCTGGCCATTGTGTATAATCTCTCTAAAATGTTACCTTACTGTACTTGTTAATATTTTATTTTTTTTGTATCAAGGATTTCAGCTTGTAGTTTTCCTTTTTTGATATATCTCCCCATGACTTAGATATCAAGACCATATTTATATCATAGAAAGATATTAGAAGAGATTACAAACAGTTTGTGAAGTATTAGAATTATGCCTTCTTTAAATTTTTGATAGAATTGCATGTGAGTTCATCTGGCCTTTGCTTATTTCTGATATTCAAGTTCATTTTATGACACTCCATGTTTCTGCCTGTTTGTTATTCAGTAGTCTATTCTTTTGCTAATATGGATAATACATATTTTTGTAAGTATTTTTCTACTTCCTGAAGTTGTTTTTTGTTTTAATTGCTTTTAAATTTAATTGTGTGAAATTTCAAATAATTTATATTATTTCTTCTTTAATTATTGTAAGTTTTTTCACTTTTGGTTCAAATAATTATTATTTTTCTTTCTCTTCACAAAATCAGCTTAGCTAGCTTATTTTATTAGAGTTGTTTTCTGAAGAAAAAACACACTAGTTTTTAAAGCCAATTCAATACTTTTTGTCCTTTCAGTTTTATTAACCAATTCTTTATTTTCTAGAGTTTCTATTTTATTGGTTAATTTGGAGCTTTTTTTTTTAATTTTAATTTTATTTTATAATTATAACATTTTTTGACAGTACATATGCATGGGTAATTTTTTACAACATTATCCCTTGCACTTACTTCTATTCAGATTTTTTCCCTTCCTCCCCCAACCCCCTCCCCCAGATGGCAAGCAATCTTATATATGTTAAATATATTACAGTATATTCTAGATACAATATATGTGTGTAGAACCGAATTTCTTGTTGCACAGGAAGAATTGGATTCAGAAGGTAAAAATAACAGTTTACACTCATTTCCCAGTGTTCCTTTTCTGGATGTAGCTGGTTCTGTCCATCATTAATCAATTGGAATTGGATTAGATCTTCTCTATGTTGAAGAAATCCACTTCCATCAGCATACATCCTCGTACAGTATCATTGTTGAAGTGTAAAATGATCTTCTGGTTCTGCTCATTTCACTCAGCATCAGTTGATGTAAGTCTCTCCAAGCCTCTCTGTATTTCTCCTGTTGGTCATTTCTTATAGAGCAATAATATTCCATAACATTCATATACCATAATTTACCCAACCATTCTCCAATTGATGGACATCCATTCATCTTCCAGCTTCTAGACACTATGAAAAGGGCTGCCACAAACATTTTGGCACATACAGGTCCCTTTGCCTTTTTTAGTAGTTCCTTGGGGTATAAGCCCAGTAGTAGTATGGCTGGGTCAAAGGGTATAATTTGGAGCTTTGATTGTTATTCAGTTTTTAATTGCAAGTTTATTTCATTAATTTGTTTTAAAATTTCCCCTTTGGCTGCTTTTTCTGAATATTATAAGTTTTGTTACATTGTCTCATTTTCAATTTTCTAAGTTTTCATTCATTTCTATAATTTGTTCTTTGACCCATAAGTTTTCAGAATTATGCCATTTAGCCTCTAATTATTTTTAAATTCCTTAAGTGCCTTTGATTGAAAATTTTTTATTACATTATCATCAATAAATAATGTATTTAATATTTTTGCTTTTTAAATTATTTCTAGTGAAATTATTATGCCCAAATACATGATCAGTTTTTGTAGGTATAGCATATATGACTAAAATGATATAAATTCCTTTCTATTTCCATTAAGTGATCTCCAAAAATCTTTATTCTCTTATTTTTCTAAAATAACTTTTATGTCCCTAAATTTTTTCTTGTTTAACTTTTCATTAGATTTTTCTATGTTCAAAAGGGATACAATAAAGTCCTCTAGTATTATAGTTTTATTTTCAATTTCTTACTCTAATATGAATATATTTTCCTTAAACAATTTATGTATTTCAGTTTACACATACACATAATGAATTTATACTAGTTTGTTATCTGGGAAACATTTTAGAAAAATGTAATTGCCTAATTATTTGTTTTTAATCTTTTACTCCTTTATTATATTCTAATTTGAAATTATAATTAAAACTCTGCTTTTTTAGTTTATTTAGCTGATTAGATTTCATTCCAATCCCTCATTTTTACTCTGAATAATATTTTTGCTTTTAATTTTGATTTTCAGGAGCTTTTCTTGTAAAAAAACATTGTTAAATTCTGTTTTTTGGGTGACTTCATCCCATTAACAGTTATTTGTGATTATTAATTGCATATTTCCTTCCATTCTATACTCTTCTTTTTTTTCTACCCACCCTCTTCTTACAAATAAGGAAGTGGTAAAAGAGCAAATATGCCTGATGCTTGTGTTCTTTTATAGGAAATGGCCTATTTTTCTTTGTTATATATCTTTTTATACTACCATTTGATCCCTGATTTTTATTCTTTCTCATTTTCCTTTTAATCATCCCTTAATATTTCTCCTGCCACACTTGAATTTTTTTCCTTTTTAACCATTCTTCCTTTCCTCTTAGACTTCTTGAAATCTTTCCTTTTTTCCTGTCATCTTCTATTTTCTTCTTGTATTTAATGTATTTTACAAAATACAAAATTGTTTCTTGGAATTTTTGTATTTCTTAAAATACATTAAATGCCAAGTAATTTTTTTTCATTTTACATTTAGCCTTAGCTTTACTTTGATTTATGGATTCTTTTTTGTCTTTATCCTCATAAAATTTTGATTTAAAATTATTTTTTGTTATTTTTTATTATGTTTTAAATTTTGTCCTCTACCTGCACAATTTTGTTTCTTAAGAGTATTCACTGTTTTATTAGCATTTTACAAAGAATGTTTCAAGATGTCAAGTTACATATTGGTTTTTTAGGGTTTTTCTTTCAATGCTATTATACCCAATTTTATAGATGCCAGATCTTTGTTCATGTTTCTAAATCTTTTAACCATTTTGAAATTTCTTGTGATAAGTACCTTTTGCATTCTGGTAGTCATGTTGTTATGGTTATATTGCTTCTTTCTTCTGAAGAGTTATCCCTGATTTATTTTATGCTATAATATTTATTCATTAAGATTTTCTTGTTACTCAATTCTTTTTGGTCTCACATTAGTTTTTCTGTGAAGCATTTCTCCTGAAAACTGCTTTCTTACTCCCAGTTTTATTTTTCTTTTACATTGTTTTGTAATGCCAGAGAAACTGAGGCAAGATAGAGATTAGAGTTTTTAATATTTTATTTGAAAGGGAGAGATTTACTGGAACCAAATGGATTCATGATTTGGTCCCAGAGCTAAATAAAACTATAGTCTCCAAGAAGCTAACATCAAGCAACCAATGTGAGTTCTCAATGACATATTTATACACAGTAGCTAAACAAAAGCAGAGGGGTGTAGTCCAAACTCTGGTGAGTGGGAATTTCCAAGCAGGAACCGCCAATTTGGTTTTGACAGGTTGGGGGGGTAGGACCATAAATTTTTACTAACTGGGAGGTAAGAAAGTATCTGGCTAGAAACAGAATTCCTGCACTCCCCCTTTCTGAGCTTACCCATTGACAATTTATAACCTCTGAGTTATACCAGTCTTAATGAACTAGAGGGGGGATGGGTTTGCAATTAAGGGGATTGAAGCAGAACAATTAAGGAAACCAATTAGGAAAACTGAGGCAGAACAATGAGGGAAACTGAGGCAGGACCAATTAGGGAAAATGAGTCAGAAGAATTTAGGGAAACTGAGTCAGGACAATAAAAGAGAATTGTGGGACAACAGTTTGGGATGTTTGTTACTATTTTAAGGAATAAAGTAAAATAATGCACAGACATGACTACTTAGTCATCTTGCCAGAATTCCTCCACTCTCACTCTTTTAAAGATAGTAGTTAATCTACTTAAGAAATATCCTATGATAAAAAAAATTATCTGAGTCATTTTGCTCCATATAATTTCCTTTGTTTTCTTTGGCATATAAATAACACTGTGAGCTTTTCTTTGGTATAGATGAGTATACTCAAATTACATTTTTAAAAAAAATCCATAAGTTCTATTTTCCCTATCCCTTATTATAATTCTATGGCCTAGGCTTATTATTGTGAAGTATTGGCTAGCTTCCTGGAGGGCTTCAGGGTCAGCATAGTCAGGATAAATTAAAGTCCTTGGTCTTTAGGGGGAGAAGTAAAGAAGGCAGACAAACTGCTCAAGGCTTGCCAAAGATCTCTCCTGGATCCTGGAGTCCTGAGTGCAGCCTCTCCTAATATATGCTAGTAAAATCATTGTCTCACATCAAATAGCTAATTAACCTTAAGTGCTCCATTGTCTGATTCAAACATATCTTTTTGTCGTTTTAGCCTTCTACATATTATAATCTTTCTTTTTGTTCTGTGTCTATATTTTATTTTATTATTTTTATAATAATAGCTTTTTATTTTCCAAAATAAATGCAAAGATAGTTTTCAATATTTAATTTTCCAAAATCTTGTGTTACAAATTTTTCTGCCCCTTCTCCTAGAGAATAAATAATCCAAAACAGTTAAACATGGGCAGTTCTTCTGAACATATTTCCGCATTTATCATGCTGCACATGAAAAAACAGATTCAATGGAAAGAATGAGAAAGAAAGAAAAAGCAAACAACAAAAATATGAAGATACTATAATGTGATCCACATTTGGTCCCTATAGTCCCTTTTCTGGAAGCAGCTGGTTCTTTCCACCACAAGACTATTGGAATTGCCCTGAGTCACCTCATTGTTGAAAAAAGCCAAAATCATTATAGTTTATCATCACATAATCTTGTGGCTGTGTACCATATACTCTTAGTTATATTCACCTCATTTAGCATCAGTTCATGTAAGTCTCTCTATATCATTCTAAAATCAGCCTGATGATAATTTCTTATAGAATAATAATATTCCATTACATTCATATACCATAATTTATTCAGTCATTCCCCAACTAATGGGCATCCACTCAGTTTCCAATTCCTTGCCACTACAAAAACGGCTGCTACAAACATTTTTGCACATGTGGGTTCTTTTCTCTTTTTATGATCTCTTTGGGATACAGACCTAGTTGAGACACTGCTGGATTAAAGGGTATGCACAATTACTCTCCATAATGGTTGGATCAGTTCACAACCCACCAACAATGTATTAGTCTCCCAGTTTCCCCACAATTCCTCTAATAGTTATCATTATCTTTTCCTATCATCCTAGTCAATTTGAAAGATGTGAAGTGGTACTTCAGAGTTGTCTTAATTTGCATTTCTCTGATCAATAGTGATTTAGAACATTTTTTATCATATGATTAGAAACAGCTTTGATTTCTTCATCTGAAAATTGTCCATTCATATCCTTTGACCATTTATCAATTGTTGAATGGCTTGTGTTCTTATAAATTGAGTCAGTTCTCTATATTTTAGAAATGAAGACTTTTTTAACAACTCTAAATATAAATTTTTTTCCTTAGTTTTTTTTTTGCTTCCCTCTTATCTTTGCTGCATTGTTGTTTTTTTTTTTTTTTTGTACAAAACTTTTTTAATTTAAGGTAATCAAAATTATCAACTTTGTATTTCATAATGTTCTCTATGACTTCTTTGACCATGAGTTCCTTCCTTCTCCACAGAGCTGAGTGACAGACTATCTCTTGCTCTTCTAATTTGCTTATATTATCATTTATGTCTAAATCATGAACTCATTTCAATTTTATCTTGGCATAGGGGATTAAGTGTTGGTCAATGCCTAGTTTCTGCCATACTATCTTCCAATTTTCCCAGCAATTTTTGTCAAATATTAAGTTCTTATTCCACAAGCTGGAGTCTTTGGGTTTAATAATTAGATTATTATAGTCATTGACTATTGTGTCTTTTGAACCTAACTCATTCCATTGGTCAACTACTCTATTTCTTAGGTGGTGCCAAATAATTTTGATGACTGTTGATTTATACAGATCATACATTTAGGTCTGATATATCTAGGGCACCTTTATTGGCATTTTTTCATTAATTCCCTTGAAATTTTTGAACTTTTGTTTTTCCAGATGGACTTTGTTATTATTTCTTCTAGCTCTGTAAAGTAATTTCTTGGCAGTTTGATTGGTATGGCACTGAATAAATAGATTAGATAGAATTGTTATTTTTATTATTTGCTTAGTCTACTCATGAACACTTGTCTTCTTACAATTATTTAGATCTGACTTTATTTGTGCAAAAAGTGTTTTGTAATTGTGTTCATAGAGTTCCTGACTATATCTTGGCAAGTAGACTCCCAAATATTTTATTTCATCTACAATAATTTTAAATAAAATTTCTCTTTATATCTCTTGCTGCTGGACTTTGTTGATAATATATAAAAATGCTGATGCTTTATGTGAATTTATTTCATAGTCTGAAACTTTGCCAAAGTTTCTTTTTTCTTTTTAGTTTATTCTCTGGGATTCTCTAAGTATACTATCATATTAACTGCAAAGAGTGATACTTTGGTTTCTTTATGTACTTGAATTTCTTTTTTTTTCTCTTATTATTTCTTCACTTATTGTCAAAGCTATCATTTCTAATACAATATTGACCAGTAATGATGATAGTGAGCAACTTTTTTCACATTCACAATTAAAATGACTAACTCTGTATTTCCTGCCTTTACTATTGTCTTTCTGATGACCTTATTAAGCTAAAAGATTAGGTATCATAATAGAACATTTCTCCAAACTGCATAGTTGACTGTTCCATGGATTTTTTTTAAAATTCAATTTAAAGTAATTTAAACTTTCTGCAACTAAAGTCAATCCACTTGAAACAGCCTAAATCAACAACAGATATTTCTAAAGAGAATTTATTTTGAAATCATGACAAATCAAGACCAAAAGGTAATTATAATATTGCAGCTATGAAAAAGATTAAAGCTACAAAGCCTCTACTTTAAAAGAACAGAGAGAGCAGAAAAACACATATTTTGAGGAACAAAGCTTAACAGATTATCAAGGGATGTTTTATATATGTATATATATACACATATATATGTACACACATATATATATATACATATATATGTATATTTTAATTGCTTTAAGTGATATAATTTCTTAAAGTAGAAATAACACAAAAAGATTGTATCTGTGTCCACTGCGAGATGCAATTTTTCTGAGAAACTTTCTGAGTATATAAGTATCCAGAGATACTAAGAAGTACCGAATCTTAAGGTGCTTCATATAATAGAAAGAAAAGCAATAAAAGGTATAATAATTCTCTAAGGAGGAAAAAGAGAACTTTAATGTATTCTTTTTTTAACCGGGTCAATTGTGGAATGGAAAATGACAGAAACTACAAAAACTCATTTTAAAGGGAATATTCTATCAGAAAGTTGGATCATATTCTTAAGATATTATCGTGGTGTAGATATACACATAAATTGTATTTATAAGAATGCTTGGAATAATGTGAAATTTAAATATTTATAGATTGATATTAATCTGAACTTTAAAAAATTCTGTTCCAACAGAAAACAATCATTTTGAAGTCAAAAGTTACACTGTTCTTATTTACACAAGTTACTCAAGAACAGTATCTGTTCTTATAAACAGTGGCACATGAATTATATCTAATATTCTCCCCTCTCCTCATCTTCCTCCCATCTCCTCTTACCTGAGAAGAATTGTGTCCTTTCAGGGAAAACTTTAAGATTCAAGTATTTACTTCACACAATATTGTAGGTATGGACCATGATGTAGTGGGAAGAATGGTACAATAGGGGTCAGAGGTCAGATCTCAAATCTCCTATTTAGTATCTGTGTGACTTCAATCAAGTTATTTTGCTTCTTTTCCCTGAGAGTCCTTTAGTTGTAAAATCAGGAAATTGGTCAAGCTGAACCAGAAGATTCTTTCCCACCCTAAATACACGACTATGATCTTATTTTAGATTTGAAAAAGACCAAATAGTCCAACCTCTCTTTATCTCAAACAATTATTAAACAATAGTTGTTTTCTTAAAATATTATGAGCAGGGCAAACTATATCCTTTCCTACACTTCCAATTATAGTCAAGAGCTCTATTTTAGGGGGTCCAACCACAAAAAATTCCTCTGTGTCTTTTTCCCCCACAATGCATTTTTTCCTCAAATGCCTTTATCTATATGACAGTCTGTGTCTGCTGCCAATGCTAATCAATTTAAGAAAAGATATGTTTAAAAATAAGTAAAAACTTAATCAAATCATGTTCTTACATAGGGCAGGGAATATTATTATGGAAATGGAGTTCTCCCTATCATTTTTGGTCATTGTAAGTTTTTGTTGTTCAGTCATTTCTCAGTCATGTCAGGATCTTCATGACTGCATTTGGGGTTTTCTTGACAAAGATACTGAAATGGTTTTCCATTTCTTTCCTCAGTCTATTGTTAAGATGAGGAAAGTAAAGTAAAAAGGATGACTACAGGTAGAAAGAGTCTGAGGCCAAATTTGAATTCGAGGATGAGTTTTTAACCCCCTGTGCCAACTAGCTGCTCTCATTAGAATATACTGGGAGCAGGGAACATTTGAATTGGCTAAAATCACTCACTCATTTTAATTGGATCGGCCATACTAGCATTAAGCAGCATCCTGCTAGCAGAGGTTTAGCTTACTTAAATTCTTAGAAACTCAGATTAATGTTCAGAATTGTTTTCTAAGAACAGATTATTTCTAAAGAAGCATCAATTCTGGGAATGCATGGCAATAGAATACCCTGCTAAATAATATTTAACCTTGGTCAGCATTAGAAAAATATGACTTTTATACTCTTCTCTAGTCACGAATTACTTGAGTGAACTACTTCTATTAAATTTCTAAAAAATATATTAAGTAGGTATTATGTGTATTATGTTAAGCATAGTATAATGAATCAGAAAGTTCCAATTTCAATTCTTGCCTCTGCCACATTGTGTCTATGTGGCTTTGAGGAAGTTCTTTAAACTCTCCATTCTCTCCTACAGAGTCAACTCTCTTAAGTTTCAGGGGCAGCTAGCTGATGCTGTGGGTACATCACCAGTCCTGAAGTCAGGAGGACTTCAAATTTGACCTCAGACACTTAATACTTCCTATCTGTGTGGCCCTGGGCAAGTCACTTAATCCCAATTGCCTCAGGGAAAAAAAAGGAAAAAAGAAAAAACAAAAAAAAAAGTTTCAGAGAAAGTGGTGATTTGTATCAATAGAAAATCTTCCTCCTCCAGGAATTCCCTGACTCAATGAAATAGCCTGTCCATGCTTTATTCCATATTAGACCAAATGGCCTTCACAAAAATCGACACTCAAAATTGTTTTTCTTCTTCTTTCACTACTTCTTAGATAATTTAAATATGCTATCACTCAATTATGTCTTAAGTATAAAATAGCTAGTTATTATATTATAATGGTAAAAATAATAGTAAATAACATGCCTATAGTGGCAGGAGCTTTGTTTCATTTTATCGCATTAATACCCTAGAGTTAAAATGTAAATATTAAAACCCACATTTACAAATGAGAAAACAGATATCAAGAGATTTGTTAAAGATCACACAGATAGCATCTGACAGAGACAGGATTCAGATTCAAAATTCTTGACTATAAATTACTTGACTAGATCTGAAATATTCTTATTGTGATATTACTTAGCTAAAGCTTCTTTTCCCCTAAAATACGATTTCATTATCATCCTGAAGAGAAACTAGAAGAGTCTTCTATTACAACTTTTTTCAAATCCTCTTTTTTTCTTTGTTTATTGTTTATTTTCTTTTAAAGAAACCCTTATGATGATTTTGCAGCAATCTTTAGTATACATTTGAGTAATAAGGATATAAAAAACCAGAGAGCTATAATTTATAGCATTGGGTTAAGATGCAAGAACAGATGGTACTTAGCGTTCATGTTTGGTCTGCAACAGGTATTTTCATATTCCAAACAGTGGCCCTGTGGCAATTGAATAATAAAGAAATGCTTAATTTTTTTTTTACAAACTACCTAATGTTTGTTCAAGTAAATGTTATTCAATAACTACAAAAGGCAAATGATGTGATCTCAGAAGGAACCTCAAACACACTGACAGCTATTACAAAATAATAGCTATTATTTATATAATACTTCAAGATTCGCACAGTGCTTTACTACATTATCTCATTGGAGGGTAGGTGCTATGGTTATTCCCAATTTACAGGTTAAAAAAACCTGAGGCTGGCAGAGATTAAGTGATTTTTCCCAGGGTTCCACAAAAGATAAGAGGGGAGAAGATTTGACTCAGGTGATTGTAATTCCAGGCCTAGCACTCTTTGCACTCACTATACCCATTAGCTGAATTGGATGAACATTCCTTTCCTCCTCAGCTTTGTCTATTAGAAGTTTTAGTTTCTTTCAAAGCTCTACTCAGGTCTTGTATATAATCTGTAACTTCTCAAATAATATTTTATTTACATATGTTGTTTATACAAAACTCCTGATTTTGTTTTGTTTCATTTTGTAACTATCCTTACATCATATACTCAAATACTTGCACAGTTTCTTGAATATATTGTGCAGTTAATCAATGTTTTTTTTTAATTGAACTGAATTGAATTAAATGTCCTCCTTCTAAGTATAGGACAAATGTTTATAACACTTAAAAGAAACCTTATTTCTTTACATATATTTGCAGCTACAGTTACAGATTAAATTTATCCATTTAATGGATCATTTTATTAGTTAGACTGAAGGAAATCTAGGGATATATATCTAGGAAAATGATTTTGAAGGAATAAGAGAACAAATGAGATTGGGCTTAGAAAATGCTTGAAATCTGGGGTGATTGAGAGATGTTTTTGTGAAAGAATGTTGAATAATTAGAAATACTATGACATGACTGATGGACTGCCATCATCATTTGATAGGTACCGATACTTAAAGAGTCTGTGACTTTGACAATGTGGTGGATTTCCTCTTTATTAAGAAGGATCTCATTCTCTCTTTGGTTTAATTAGATAAGTGGAATCACACACAGTATGCAAAGGTTAATAAGTCACATCTAGAATTACACAAGTGATTGGAAATGATAGAACTATTAACAATATCAATGTTTTCTGGGCAACTAGGTTGTACAGTGAATAGACCACTGGACTTGGAATTAGGAAGACTTACCTTTTCATGAGTTAAAAGTGACCACACTTACTATCAAAGTGATCCTGGGCAAGTCATTTAACCCTGCAAGCCTCATTTCCCTTGTTTACAAAATGAAGTAGAGAGGAAAATGGCAAACCATTTTAGTGTTTTTGCCAGAAAAAAAAACACCAAAATGAAGTCATGAATTCAGACACAAATAAAATAACACCAAAATCATCATCATCATCAACAATAGCAACAAAACCCTAGGCAGAATTTGAAGCCAGATACTACTAATTCTAGTCCTAACACTTAGCTTACTATGGAAAACAGCATCATCATCTACTCCTCATTGTATATGGTCCAAGATTAATTAACAAGGATTCAGAGATCACAAGCAAGTTCTAAGTTTGATTAATTGCTTTAATACTTACTGCCCATAAGTATTACTGCCAAAATTAATTACTAACAAACAGTGCCTTGTGGCAGTTGAATAACAAAAAAATGCTTACAAATTATTTTGTGTTTATTACTAATAAATATTACAAAATAGCAGCTATCATTTTATAATACTTCAAGGTTTGTCAAGTGCTTTACTAGATTATCTCATTAAGTGCTATGATTGTTTACAATTAAAGATAATGCTTACCTGCTTTTCTTAATGCTATAGCATTAAGATACTTTGCTACTTTATAAAATATCATTTATTCATTCTCTTAGTCAATTATTGAGTATCCACCATGTCCAAGGTATTGTGTTGATCTCAATGGGGAATTCAAGACCGAGTCATCTTTTATTTATTTGTTTGTTTGTTTTAATTAAATGTTTTTATTTTCAAAACATGCATGTACAATTTTCATCATTCACCTTTGCAAAACCTTGTATTCTCATTTTCCCCTCCCTTCTCCCCACCCTCTTTTTTATACAGGGTCCCACTGTATATCCAATCCAATATGGGTAAAGCATGTGTAGTTCTTCTAAACATATTTCTAGAAATATCATGCTACATGAGAAAAATCAAATAAAAAAGGAAAAAATGAGAAAGAAAAGAAAATACACACAAAGAGTGAAAATATTATGTTGTGATTCACTCTGAGTTCCCACAGTTTTCTCTCTGGGTGCAGATGACTGTCTTCATCACAAGACCATTGGAACTGGCCTGAATCATTGTTGAATAGAACCATGTCCATCAAAATTAATCAGGCTGATTCATCTTTGACCTGCTTCCTAAACTCTACAGAAAAGTCATTCTAAGAATGTCAGATCTGGGATAGATTTCAGAGCTCGAGTAGTCTCTAAAGATTTATAACCTCAGTGTCACTGAGTCCATGATGGATTTTGGTGATTCCATGGATAAGAATGGGGGGAAAATGACACTTTTATTTTCACTTACCTCTAACTCAAAGGTAGCATTTCCTTTACTTATTTAAAACTATGATTCTGATAAGGAGGTACTTAGACTTTATCAGAGTCCCAAGAAGTCCAAAACCCACACAAAAGTTTAAGAATTCCTGACCAACTTTGTCATTTTTATAGAAAGAAGTATAGAAAGATGGAGTGACTTGGTAAATGTTAGTTAGTAAACAGGAAAGCCCAAATTCATACCTATTTCTCTACATTTTGAGACCAAGCTTCTTTCCACAAGTCCGTTCTCCCTTATCCAGCAGAGAAGTTAAATCTGAGCATGGTAGGATTTATATATCTAACTAAACTAATTTGTCACCCAGTAATTCTGTATTTGATTTATATAATGGTTATGAACATTCCTCAGTAACTTCATCATAACGCTGAAAGTTATAAGAACATTTCTCCTATATAGCTAAAAAACAAAACAAAACCAAAAACAGTAGTATTTCTATTTTTCTCCTGATTTTTGTTCTCCTTCTTCTCATCCTATTATATAGTTTTTTTAAAAAAACATTTCATTTAAATTTAATTTACATTTAGAATATAAAGTGTTGGGTAGGAGTATTTTTCTTGTGCTTTGTACCATATTCTTCTTGGGTAGGGGTGGAGATTGGAGAATAGATATACCTCAGACCCTGAAACCTAATAAATGGCTTCAGCAAAAGAAAAATTAAATGCAAAGCAGGTAAAATGAGAAACCTGAACAATGAGAGGTGAGAAAATCTGGGTAAAATAAGAGAGAAAGACAGTAGTAGGCTTCTTAAAGATACTGAAATTGGAGATGGACTGGGATAAAGAGTGGGGACTTTAGCAAAAGTAGAGGATTAACTACAATCTATTATAGTCATGGGGGAACAATAGGAGAAAGAAAAAATAAGGAGAGATGAGTGGGCAGAGTTCAGTTTAACTGGACTATATGAGATAAGATTAGATAGGTATTTTGGAGTCAATTCAGAGAGGAAATTTGAAAGATTGGAGATAAAAAAATGTCAATAAGGAGGATGCAATGATAGTATATGGTACAATGGGTTGTAGATGGTGTTTTCTAAATAGACCAGTGGGGATAGAGAAAGATGAAAGAAGAACCTAAACTGTGTCATGAGGGACAAACCCTGCATTTGGAATAAGAGGATCTGGATTCAAATCCTGCTTCACACTAATCACTACCTGTATGACCCTGAGCAAGTCTCTTGAACCTCATTTTCCTTAATTGCAAAATGTATGGGTTGGATTAAAAATTCTACAAAATATCTTTTTATTCTAAATTGTTAATTCTTCAATCCCAAAATTATTGTCAAGTGTCGAGTTGCAGAGAAAACTGGTAGCACAGAAGATAAAAGTGTTAGGTCTGAAGTGAGGAAAACTTCAGTTCATACCTAACCTCATAAACTTTTTAGCTCTGTGAGCCTGTGCAAGTCACTTAAATTCTTTTTGCCTCAATTTCTTCAAGTGAAATATGAGGATGATGATAATAGTACATCTTTTATGGGGTCATCATGAAAATCAAATGAGATAGTACTTGTTAAATTCTTAGTGTGGTGTATGGCACCTAATAGGTGCTTAATAGATGCTTGTTCCCCCTAAAACTTAGAAAAAGTTGAGTTTGGTAATGAATAACAGGAAATCGATTTATGTTTGCTTGTTTTTAATCTTTATTAGAGAAAGAAGAGACGTACAGGAGAAACTGAGTGGTTACACAGGATGGACCAGAGAATTTATGTTTTCACTGATGAGGGAAATGCTATGAGTTCTCAAAGGAAAAGAATAGTCATAGTTTACAAGACACTGAAGATGTTGTTTATATTTTATTTTTGATATTTTGGAAAGATTATCGGGAAGTGATACCATGAAATGCAAGTGAATTGGATTTAGGAGAGGGAGGGCTTTGCAAAGTTACCAGCCTCATTTTCTCTTCCAGAGCATTCTGGATCCAGTGGCAAGATATGATGATCAGAACAACTGGGCATGACCCTACAGGTTTGAGCAATCAAAAAATTAACATTCCTTTGGGAATCCACAGTTAAGAGTATGATACCCTGTGTGAACAAAGGGAAGGGAACGAAAAGAAAGAAACTGAAGCACTAAAATGTATAAGAAATCAGTAAAAGAGCACCTCATCGTGCTTGATCATTTCAAGTCATCTGGTCCAGATAATATATCTTTGAGTACTCTAATAATTGGCTTATGTGATGACATTGAGCCACCACCTTCATTCTTTAAAAGTTATATGGAACAGAAGTACCACAGGATCAGAGAAGAGCAAATGTCCCAATTTTCAGAAAAAGGAAAAGATGGAATCTGTAAATTAGAGATGAATAAGTGTGACTTTGAATCCTGTAGAAATTCTCGAATGTATTATTAAAATGAAAGTTTAGTAAATTTCTAAGAAAAGAAATGGTAATCATAAAAATTTAACATGGCTTATTTGAGTACAGAATGACTCAGCTCAGCCTCAATTCATTTCTTTTTGGGATAGGGCTGCTATTAGAACCACATCTATTCACTCATTCTGTTTTTGAAGGGCTGCCATCTAGAAGAATGACTTCTCCTTAGTCCTAGTGACTTGAATTACACAACTCCAAACCCAACACCATCCTACATTATAATGTCTCTCATTGATGGCTTAAACTAATCCTGGAAAGAGATTTTCATTGGAGAGTTCCATGGAACTATTTTATTCAGTTCTATTGAACATTTTCCCCCATGCCTTGTCCAAAGGATTTCATGGAGATATTATCAAATTATCAGATGACAGTGTTGAAATGGAGAACTAACATATTAGATAATAGTGTCAGGATCTAAAAAGAGATTCCAATAGACTAGCCCAAAGCTTCTTAAATGTGGGTTACAACCCTACAGGGATCACATAACTGAATGTAGGGGTGGCAAAAATTTGTCAACAGTAAAATATTTTTTAATGTAATGACCAAAAATAAATTCAAAATCAAGTGCATAATGAATCTGAGGTGTTTCTGGCAGCACTTGATACACTTCATTGTAGCCTTGGTTCTGAAGTAGCCTTGCACTGTGCATACTCAAATGCTGTCAGTATATCTTGGCTCAGTTTTGAGATGGGAATTGTATAAAAATGTGTCAGGTGAAAAAAGGTCACAAGTGGAGAAAGTTTAAGAAGCTCTGGATTAGACCATTGTATCAAATAGAATAAGATGATATTTAATAGTGATAATTAAAAATTCATACATTTGGTTCAAAAATTAATTTTTTGAGTTCACATTGATAATTCACATAGCTAGATAGCAGGCCATCTGAAAAAGATCTGGGGACTTTTTTTTTCATTAAATAACAATATTTGATGGTCTTCTACGTGGAAGAGAGATTATACTTGTTCTAATCGGTCTCAGGATAGAACTAGAATAGTGATTGGCAACAGCAAAAAGGCAAATTCAGGTTAGATACAAGGAAAAAAAAACAACTTGTTAACAATCAAAAACAACTTCGTTGGCTGCCTTGGAAGGCAGTGACTTCATCCCTGTAAGGAATCTTTGGGGTCATTTCAAACTCTAAAATTCAAATTTGTTTGGGGATTTTGTATGTTCGTGATTTTATGTAATTTATTACTTTCTTATCATACTTGGACATTTTGGTGGACTTATGTTCTCACTGATGTGTTGGTCCCTCCTCTGGTGTATTGTAATCTCTCAATGCTTTCTTATTGCTTATGATTCTCATCTAGGTATTTTAGTGAATTTAACCTGGACCAAAAGTTCTTAAATTGTGAGTTGCAACTCCATATTGGATCTCATAACTAAATAGGGGGGAGTTTTACAAAATTATGATTTATTATCAGTTAATGTTTGATTTGTATATGTATTTTATATACCTATACATCTGAGTTGTATAAAAATTTCTCAGATGAAAAGAATTATGGAATGTAAAAAAGTTTATAAAGCTCTGCATTGGACCATCCATATAGTATATTAGATACTTCCTTGGCTTATTTTAGAATCTCAAAACTACCTTCGTAGATTTTGGTCTATCCATTGATTGTCTCCCATTATTTCTTCATTCAGGGCAATCTGATTTACTAGATAGAAAATTAGCTTTATTGGCTACATGACTCTGGACCAATTATTTAATGTTTCAACATTCTAAACAACTAAGATAAGAAAATGAAGAGAAACTTCTAACTTGCATGAGAAGTAGGGTTTTTCTTATCAAGTAGTTCCTTTTGCCAAAAAGAAAAATCAGAGGTTCCATCCCTAGCTCTCTTTCTACATGTCTGACCCACATCCTTTTCTTGTCCAATACATTCTCAATGATATTTGTGGTCCAAAGTTTCTATGAAGTTCTTTAATATGACATCAGTGCTTACATGCCTGGTAAACTTAACCATTTGTCTTTTGGTTCTGTGTCTTTAGAGAGAGTGGTATTCCATGACTCCCAGCCCGTATCATCATGGGGAGAATATTGATGTTAAAAAGGGCATATTGTAGAAAAGCAATGAACCTCTGTTGTATTGAATGCTGAATGGGTCTTATCTTCTATCTGAGTATATATACTTTTTACAACTTCCTTCTCCCTTTTTGCCTTGAGCATCTTCACCTGCTTTTTCAAAGTACCATAGTATGTGTACATCTAGTATTTCTTTCATAACATATCTTTTTAAATTTGAATTTAAATACAAAATAAGAAAAGAAAAATATTGTCAAGTGTATAGATGAGCATGAGAGAATTCAAAATATATAACAATAAATTTGCATTTAAAGAAAGCCTATATAACATATAATCCCTTATGCTATGTCTATCATTTCTTTGCTTCCTTGTAGGTTTTCTTTTATACTTTGCTATTCACTTTTTACATTATTTTTTTGCCTTCTCACTGCCCTCCAGGAAGAATACAATTAAAATGAGATATATGTTTATATATTTTTACATAGATATCTATAATCATACACATAAACACACATATACATTCACGTATGTATATATAAGACTATACTATGCCTGTTTGTCCTGTTTTTCAAAAGGTAGATAACATCTTATTTCATAAGTCCAAATCTTTCCATATTTTTCTAATTCACCAACTCATCATTTCCTATATCACAGCAATATTCCAACTTTATGCTGTCTAGTTATTTTAAATGCCTAAAACAATAATAAATAATTAATATAATAATTAATATAGATTAGCTTCCTTATTTTTCTTAATTAAATCTATTTTAGCTAACTTTGTCTAAGATCATGATTAATATGCTAATTTTTTTAAACAAACAATTCCATTCTTCATCTTTATTTTTTTTTGTTCATGTCCCAAGTTCTCTTTTTTATTTCTAACTGCTCCCCTCCCTCATATTAATTAACACTTCCAAGGATCGCTCCCTTTTTTCTTTTCCCAGCCTTTTCCTTTGCCCTACATTTGAAAAATATGTAAAATGACATTAACAATAATATGAAAGTTCCATGAAATTGTCTATATGAAGGAGACCAAGATTAGCATCAAAGTTTCAAGTTAATGTTTCTATGACAACATGAGAGCAGACAAAAATATAACACAATGTTCAAGTTTGTTGTAATCACATCTTATAATTTTCATACTCTTTTCTTGATGAGAGGTATATTACTGATGCAGTTAAGCACTCCAAATTATAGTTCCCTAACTTCACTAAACATTGATTTAGATACAATTTCCTTTTTGGTTTGAAATTAGTTCACTTCTTATTACAGTAGATCCATCTTGTTTCCTCTTGAAAATTTTGTTATGCTGTATAAATCTAATATAGAGTGTGAATTATTACTACATTTTAAACTTGTTGGCATGGTGTTATATAGTGTATTTTTCATGGAAAGAATAGGCGACTAAGTGTTAAGAAACTTGGCTTTAGTCATTCAGCTATGAAATTGTTGTTGTGTCCATTATCCTTTTTAGGTCTTGGTTTTATCTCTAAAAGATATTAAGGGAGGATCAGTTAGAGAACTGCTATTGCCCCTTCTGGTTCTAAAATATTATAACTCTTCCCCAATTTGGAAAGTACAACCCGTAGCATTTAACAAATTATCTGATAATTTATCTAGCCTAAGGATTTAAAAAATGAGATATAGAAAATATTTTGGAAGTCAAAGTACAAAAGAGGTAGCAAGGTGTACAGAGTCTAGACTACTGAGTCAAGAAGACCTCAGTTCAAATTCAGTGTTAGCTGTATGATCTTGGACAAGTTATTTAACCCCAATTGCCTTGCCAAAAAAAGATCAAAGTATAATGAATATTCTAAACATTGTAATAAACTTCTTGTTATCTTGTTGTTCCCATCAACCAACTATGTTGGTCAATATTAAGTTAACAATATATTTGGCACTTGAGGGACAAAGGTTCAAGCCAATGTTTTGCCAATTTGCTTTTTAATGAAGGAATCAAATGCATATACACATAGCATAAATGTAAGGCAAATATGTGACAAATAGTTAAATACAAAGTAATTTGAGATGGACACTACTAGTGGATGAGGTGATTTTAAGGGAATCTTTATGCTTTGGTACTTAACTAAATCTGAAAGCAAGAGAGGGACCCAATGAGGCTTAGCTGACATTATGAGGGACAGGGTATGAGTTCAAGAACAGTTTGATTGGGCAGGAGGGAAATTAATATCTATCAACAGGGCTGCAAAGATAAGTTGTGAAAGGATGTAAACCTCAAACAGATGAGTTCATATTTGATTCTAGAGGCAATAGGGCCTCTTGGAGTTTAATAAACATAGGAATCACATGGTTAGATTTATGCTTAAAGAAAATTTATTTTGAAACCAGTGGTTATCATGAACTGGAGTTGTGAGAGAGTTGATAAGAGAAGATAAATTAAAAGTTATTGCAATAATGGAGATGAGAGGGGATGAAGACCTGAACTGAGATGGTTGCTATGGTGAGGGTGGGGGAGGATCAGAAGCACAAGATCTAGTTAAAGTAGAAATGGCAAGGTTTGACAACTGATTGGCTATTTGGGCTGAGAGAGAGCTGGGGTTCAAGAGTAATACTGAAGTTATGAACTTAAGAGACTGAAAAGATACTGCCTTTGATAGGAAAAGAAATTGGAAGGATAGTTCAGTTGAAAAATTATGAATTCATGTATATATTCTGTAAATAAAAAGCTATAATTTTTAAAAAAAGAAAAATAATGAATTCAGTTTTTACATGTTGAGTGTGAGAAGTTTCTGGGATATTTGGTAGTAAATGTCCATTAGGTTATTGTTGATGGGGGAATAAAGTTCAGAGGAGCACACACATAAATATCTCTGTGTCATCTGCATTAAGATGATAGTTTAACCCATAGGAGCTGATGTTATCAAAAGAGAGAATGTAGAGAGATAAGAAGAGGTTCTAAGACAGAACTGCTTTCTGTTTCATTTTTTGCTTTAAGAACTATTAAGAACTTATGTTTGAATTCACACTGAACCATATTGTTTCACTTTGTCTCTTCCTCTCTTTTTCTTTCTTGTCAATATTAAATGACAGTTATTGGTACCTGAAAGAGCTTTAAAATTATTTCAAGTTGGGCAGCTAGTAGATGATGCAGTGGGCCCAGTACCAGCCCTGAAGTCAAGAGAACTTGAGTTCAAATTTGACCTCAGATACTTAACACCTTCTAACTTTGTGACCTTGGGCAAGTCACTTAACCCCAATTGCATTGCAAAAAGAAAGAAAGAAAGATTATCTCAAATTCACAAGTGAATTAAAAAATCATTTTATTTGTTTGTTTGATAGCAAAAATGGCCAAAACTAAAATTTGTCATTTTGATTCTGTAAAAACCTGCAGTAAAGCTTAGATTTTCTATTGATAGTTCTTACATTAAGAATTAAATCTCTCCATAACCTTCAAACTACCCTGCAAATTGTATTTTGAACTTAATAGATGTCAAATTGATAAAGATATAACAGTGCCATGAATCAGGTTGTTGCAAGAAACAAATGAGTTGGTTTTAATCCTTGGAACATCATTGAATTCATCAAGAACCAGGTCACCTATTCAGATATATAAAATCAAATGCTCACTCTGTGTTAGACTAAGTGACCTGGACAAATCACTTAGCTGATGTTTCTTCAGACAATTGAGAAGAGGAACATAAGAGGATTAAATGAGCACATGAAAGGAATGAACCTTAAACTATTTTTCCATCATTTCCTCCAATTGCAAAGATGCCTCGCTTTTTTTGTGATTTTGGAAGCAAACTTGGCTCAGTTGCCATTTAACAAGGGCAGCCATTTAATGGGGGTTAAGACAGCAACAAGCACTTTAGAGGAGACATTCAGTGAATTTCAGGGCAGATTAAGCTTAGTAGGGAGGACTATAAGTGCTTAAAGAACCATCAAAGGCAACCCACTGTGAAAAGTTGTCAAGATTCTGTAAATAGGAATCCCCATGGATCCCTAGAAGCACCTTAAAAAGAACAGTTTATTTATTTGTTTGTTTGTTTATTATGAAATTAATGGAAAGAAAGATCCATATAAAGTGAGATTGCTACAATTTCACAAGGTTAAAGAAACCTTTTGAATTCTTTCCAACTCTATGCGGCACAGGATCTAGGAGCTCTAAAGAAAAAAGTGTATTTGAGCCCTGGAGGGAATTGATGAAGGAAAACTGGGACAGGACAGACACATTTTCCCAGCAGTCTAAAGACCTTAGTTCTAGATGTAAGTTCCTCATTGAATGTTGATCATGAACTGATCACTTTTTTCCTTACTGCATCTTTGTATGGAAGCCAGCTGCTGAAATGGGTCACTTGCCATCAGGAAGAAGCTTCTCTTTGCTTCTGATATTTAGTGGCTCTGGGTACATCACTTACCTCCCAGTTCCTCATACAAGCCCAAGGCTCTATTGAATCCCTGGACATCTCCAGATATGCTGGTATTACTTCTGCTGTTATTGCACCTAGAAATTTGGACTTCATCCTAAAACTCCCTTAAGCTTTAATCTTGGGCCTTATTTTGCTCAGTTTTAGGACTCATCAGCATTTCTTGATATATCTAGCCATGCCATCAGTCAGAGGTAGAACATCCTCCTACCGACCTTTCCAATTTGAATATAAGCTTCCTGAGAACAGACCTAATCTCTTGTGCTTTTATTTATACTGTCAGTAT
>NC_133619.1:52965979-52976593 GCF_048593235.1 Sminthopsis crassicaudata | reverse complement strand
GAATCAAAGAGCATGTGTTCAAATGCTGAATCTTCTACTTTACAACTAGTGTGACCTTGGGCAGTTTCTGGGCACATTTCTGGGACATTTCTTCAATTGTAAAAGGAAGTAATGAAGTGATGCAGTGGCTAGAGTACTGGGCTGCTTTATTAGCTATAGGGTATTGGGAAGTCATTTAAATTCTTGGCTTCATTTATAAAACTAGGAGGTTGGACTAATTAGCTTTTGAAATCCTTTTCCAGTTCTAAATCTCTATGTAGGGAGGCCCAATGACAGAGGATTATCCTCCAGTTCATTCACCAAACTAGTGTTTTTTAGGCAGCATAGTATATAAAACAATGGAATGATCAAGAAAGACTTGAATTCAAACCCTGCCCTAAACTCTTATTATCTTTTTAACATGAGTAAACAAATCATTTGTCTTCTCTTAGCTTCTGTTTCCTCATCTGTAAAATGAATAGATTAAACTCAGTGACCTCTAGGATCCCTTTCAACTCTAACACTAATTCTATGATCCTTGAGCTCTAACATACTTACATACTGAGTCAAAGATTCCCAGGCAGCAATCAGTAATATCTATATCTATATCTATGTGTGTGTGTGTGTGTGTGTGTGTGTGTGTGTGTGTGTGGTGTGGTGTGTTGTGTGTGTGTAGTGAATGAAATAATTTTAAGAGACAAAATTTTGGGTAAGTTATAATCAGTTTTATCCATCATGACCATAAGAGATTGACAAAAATGGGACATATTCGCTCATTAATCAAAGAGAGTGCAAGGCTACTTTTTTTAGGTTTTTTATATCTTTAAGAAAGAAGTGGACTATCAAAAAGGCAATCAAATGTAATTGGTTAACATGATTGGTTGTGGGCTATGTTAAAATGAAGGATCAAGAATGTCACTATTGGATAGGGAAAGTATACCAGACCATCCATAGCTTTAGGCTATCAATTTAAAAAATGTATACCCCACTCAAACTTAGCAGAATAAAGTGGGAATTAAACAAGAAAATAAATTCAATCTCATTATTGGCAAGAACTTAAAATCTGGACTTAGGAAGAAGGAGGGACTGTTCAGAATCTTTCCAAGATATTGTTATCAACAAACATTTCTTTCCAATAGAAAATGACATTACAGCACCTAAAACCCCAGTGAGATAGTGAATACTTTATTGAACTCCTTAGAATATATTTTAGGTATTAAAGTTATTTATTATTTCTAATTTGATACTTTGAGGGATGGAATTACCCAAATGTGCATGTCTGCATACTTTTAAAGGGAAAGGAGGATCCAAAAAATTTTAATTTGCATGTGACTCTCCAGGTTTTCATCTCTGAGGCTTAATTAGATTTAAGTGTGATCTAACAGAGAACACACTAGAAGGGGACTCAAGACATTGGTGGAGGGCCTACTGTGTAATGGTGGCTTAATTAGGAGAAATAAAGAACTTTCCTAGTAAGCAATCAGACAGCATGAACCTAATGGGAAGGGGGGCTAAGTGGAATGAAGCAGTAAGTCTCTTTGTTCATTATTAGCTGACAGTCTGAAACTATGGGGTTTCAAGGACTGTATATCTCTTTTCTAAAGCAAATTATTATTCTCAATTGCTTTAGCAATTTCATCTATAAGCCCATAACCACAACCACAAAAATACATTTGAATGAGCAGTTAAGTAAGTCTGGATACACTTCAATGTCTTTAGAAATGCCCACTGTTTTAAAATATGAAGCTATTTTAAAACAAAAAAAACACATCTTTCATGATGAATATTTAGCTGTTTGAAGGAAACACTAATATTTCTGTGGTCTATTTCCCATGTCAGCAGGTAATCCATAAAAAAGCAATACAATCATACCAATTTGCAGAAGGAAAGGACCTTCAAGATGATGTAAGCTCAAATACCTCATTTTGCAATCATAGAATTTAAAGCTAGAAAGGAATTGAAGGGCCATCAAACTTATCACTGTCACAGATGAAAGAGAGGCTTAGGGAGAAGTTAAATGAATTTCTCAGGATCACAGAAGTAGAATGCAGCAGAACCCAGATGTAAATCCAGGTCAGCTGTCTCCAAAGTCGGTGCTCTTTCCGCAGAGCCATAGGAAAAATCCAAAAGTCATTGTTCAAATTGATAAGGTGGTGGCAGAAGTTAAGAGGTTTAGCTGGATGGCAAAGTGGCACAGACAATTAGTGGATAGCTCTAGAATTAGAATATGTGTCCTGATTTTCAGTCTAGTCCTTATCCCATTACCTCATTACGTTATAAAGAATAAATCAACAGATATTTATTAGGTCTCATATATGTATAAGACATGCGAGAATGTGGTAGAGTGAACAGATGGCTAGTGTTATAGTTGGCAAGATCTGGGTTCCAATTCTGCCTTGGATATATAGTAGCTATGTGACCACAGGTAAAACATTTAACCTGCTATATAGAATAATAGATATAGAACAAGATAAATAACCCTAAGGAGTCCATCTTGTCTAATCCTCTCATTTTACAGATGAGAAAACTGAAGTCCAAAGAGGGTAGAGTAGGAATTTCTAATAGGTAGAAAGTCTATCTACCCACAAAACCCAAAAAACACATAAAAACAATACCACACAACAACAATATAGAAAAAGATACAAGAAAATATGTTAGCTATATGCTTTCTGTCCTCCAATTATTCAAAATTGTTTGGAGGGATTAATGTTGCTATCAATGCTATAATAGATAGACTCTGTATTTAAACTGAAAGTGTTGGATAGTTAAGACATTAAAACTTAAAAATTTACTAAAACTTTGAGGGCACCCTGTGTATGAGGAAAAACCAATTTTCTCTTGAGAGAGGCAGATAGATAAAATAGACAGATGGATAGATGAATGGATGGATAGATGATAGCTAGATAGATGCCTGGATGCATACATGTATTATGTATGGGTGGGTGGATTAATAGATTAATAGATAGATGGATGAAGATAGGTTGATGATAGATAGATAGATAGATAGATAGATAGATAGATAGATAGATAGATAGATAGTAGGAGAGACAAAGTTAAATAGAACATTTAGTAAGTGCTTACTATGTGCCAGATACTATGCTAAGTTTTGGTAATAAAAATATAATAAGACAAGGGAAAAAGAGAAGATAAAGCATAAAGGGGAGCCCAAAGTAGGGGAGGAATTTCTGATGAGAAAATGAGGGCAGTCCAGAGAGTAAGTTAAATTGGGACAGAGTGAAGTCCTACCAAAATATTATATCAATTAAGAACTCAATAATCAGGTCAACAATCCTGATTGTGAAGGCATCTCATTCATTTTTGGATATCTCCAATTATTACATAGTTAAGTGTGCCAATGTATAATATTGTGGAGTCAGAAAGGCTTGTCTTTAGGAATCTTCCATCTGGTCTCAGTCATTTACTAGCTAGGTAGCCCTGGGCAAGTCATTTAACTTGTTTGCTTCAGTTTCCTTACAAATAAAATGAGCTAGAAAAGGAAGGCAAACTATTCCAAATATCTTTGTAAGAAAACACCAAGGATTTTTGCCAAAAAACCACAAATCATAAAGGGTCTGACAACTGAAAAATGACTGAACAACAAGAAATTATTAGAAGATGTTTTCCCCACCTTTGACATCCTATATAAATTCCCTTTTGGCAACTTCCATGAGCTGCTCTCATTTCATTTTTCTGAAGACAAGATTTGAGAATTGTGGAAATAGAGGAAGGAATGTATCCCTTCGGTCAGTTTGTTGCTTTTGGTCTTTCAATAATTGTTTTGTTTCACTGCATAGAATTATATATTGAGTAATGCAGAAAAAGCCTACCTATCTTCTATCTGCCTTAGTGCCAGGAGGACAATACTCTCCATGTGTTTTTAATTAAAAAAAAAAACACATTATCAGGAGTAGTATAATCCAATAATCAAACCTAAATGATTTCCTAATAGAAAAGAAAACAATGTCATAGAAAAATCATTGTATCAGAATGAAGGACACCTAGGCTTTAGCCCCCGGTTTGTTGTTAACCAGATGTCTGACTTTGTATAAGCTGCTTAACATCTCTTGACCTCAATTTCTAGATCTGAAAATGATCTAAATGGGAACTTAAAAGATAACTAGTCCAAGGCTTTCTTTTACAAAATTGATTTCTTTCCCCCCTCCCCTCCCCACCCCGGGGTTAAGTGACTTGCCCAGGGTCACACAGCTAGGAAGTGTTAAGTGTCTGAGACCAGATTTGAACTTGGGTCCCCCTGAATTCAAGGCTGGTGCTCTATTCACTGTGCCACCTAGCTGCCCCAAAATTGATTTCTTTTATTGATATAATTTGTTTTGAATTTTTTGGATTTTTAAAAATTAAAACTTTTTATTGACAAAATATATCCATGTCCCCTTTGATCCAACAGTGTTACTACTGGGCTTATGTCCCAAAGAGATATTAAAAAAGAGAAAGGCACAGACACATGCCAAAATGTTTGTGGCAGCCCTCTTTGTAGTAGCTAGAAACTGGAAACTGAGTGGATGCCCATCAGTTGGAGAATGGCTGAATAAATTGTGGTATATGAATATTATGGAATATTATTGTTCTGTAAGAAATGACCAGCAGGATGAATACAGAGAGGCTTGGAGAGACTTAAATCAACTGATGCTGAGTGAAATGAGCAGAACCAGGAGATCATTATCACTTTAACAACAATATTATATGAGGATCAATTCTAATGGACGAGGCTATCTTGGATTATGAGAGAATCCAAATCAGATCCAATTGATTACTTAGCATTAGTTTATGTAAGACTCTCCAGGCCTCTCTGAAATCTTCCTGCTGGTCATTTCTTTCAGAACAATAATATTCCATGACATTCATCTACCATAATTTATTCAGCCATTCTCCAATTGATGGGCATCCATTCATTTTCCAGTTTCTTGCCACTACAAAAAGGGCTGCCACAAATATTTTTGCACTTGTGGGTCCCTTTCCCTCCTTTAAGATCTCTTTGGAGATATAAACCCAGTAGAAACACTGCTGGGTCAAAGGGTATGAACAGTTTGATAACTTTTTGAACACAGTTCCAAATTGCTCTCTAGAAAGGTTAGATTCGTTCACACTTCCATCAACAATGTATCATCAGTGACCCAGTTTTCCCACATCCATTCCAGTATTGGTCATTCTCATTTCCTGTCATCTTAGCCAATCTGAGAGGTATGTAGTGGTATCTCAGAGTTGTCTTAATTTATATTTCTCTGATCAGTAGTGATTTGGAGCATCTTTTAATATGACTAGAAATAGTTTCAATTTCTCCATCTGGAAATTGTCTGTTCATATCCTTTAACCATTTATCAGTTTGGAGAATGGCTTGAATCCTTATATATTTGAGTAAATTCTCTATATATCTTAGAAATGAGGCATTTATCAGAACCTTTGAATGTAAAAACGTTTTCCTAGTTTATTGCTTCCCTTCTAATCTTGTCTGCATTAGTTTTGTTTGTACAAAATATTCAATGTTTCACATCTGTGGATCTTCTCCCTTTACAGTGAAAGAGGAGTGGTAATCTCATATCTCTTCTTTGGCATCAGGCATAATTTTTAAAAATTTTGCAACATTCATTTTGATAGTTTTATTATTCTTACCATTTCCATTGCAGTCGTCAGTATAATCATTTAGAATACTGTCTCCTTTGGTCTGAATTATTTCATATAGGTTTTTCCATGTTTCTCTGTATGAAACAGATTTTTCATTTCCTATAGCATAGTAATATTTCACTACATTCATGTAACATTTATTTATCCTTTTTTCTCATTAAGACACCTATTTTGTTTCCAGTTCTTTGATATCACACAAAAAAGAGCTTCTATAAGCATATTAATATATATTAGGTTTTGCTTTTTATCAGTGATCTCATTGGAGTACATTTCTAGTCTAAAAGAAGAATCTCTGGGTCAAAACATAGTCTTTTAGTCACATTATTTATATGAAGTTCAAATGTCCTTCCAAAATGCCAACCCATTCTTTTTATAGGTAAATAGACTGAAGTCCAAATGAGTAACATGACTTGCCCAAATTCACACAAATATAAGTTCTTCCAAAGTTCTTTCCATTGTGTTACAATTAGACCAACTCTAAAGTCATTTTGAGCTCTTACAATTTGTTTCCAAGTTTTCTTTAGTTTCATGGCTCAAAAATAATCTTAAATGTATGTCAGTTGGCTAAAAGACTCTTTTAAAAATGACCAAATAAATTAATTTATTTCAATTCTAAATTAACTTCCTTTTTTTTCTTCTTTGAAAATATCAGTTTTTTCTTTGGCAACATTTGATAATGAAAATCTGTGATTTTATCAGAGGGAGTTATTAATCCCCTTTGCCAATGTCACTGGCATTGTCTTTACTTTATGTTCCTTACACTTAGTACAAAGCCTGACACATAGTAAACCTTTAATAGTTGCTTTTTATTTGATTGAAAGCTATTAAAATACTTAATCCCTTACTAATAAATGGCCAAGAGGGTTTAAACTGAGGCCTTCTTAGTACAAATGTAGTCACAGTTTTCTGAGAGAAAAATACTTTATAAGTATCTATGGAGATTTTCACTTCAAAGAGGAAGTTATTTGCTTTAATATGATAAGATATATAAATATATACACACACATACAAAGAGTATATAATTAGCAGTAATTAAGTCCTTACTACCTGGTCCACACTGTACTTAGGAATTTACAAATAAGATTGCATTTGATCCTTTTAACAATCTGGGGAGGAAGGTGCTATTATTATCAATCCATTTTACAGTTGAAGAAACTTAGGTGACTTGTGCAGGGTCATACAGCTCAGGACAGAACTTGAATTCAGATATTCCTGCTCTTAGGCCCAGCTCTATATAATTACATAATATGATGGAAAATCATTTACTTGCATTGCTTATTCTAAGAAAGATTATACAGATGATCAAGTTATAGTATTGCTTTCAGTTCACAGAGTTTCCACATTTTTTCCTTCTTGTTCTTATTTTAAATTGTTCCATTCAAAGACTTCTTTTCACTAATTAGCTCACGGCCTCTGCTAAAATGAAAAAAGTGAGCTGCCTCCTTTGGTTGTTCAATGTTCATGACTTTGTCCTACATTGCATCATTCTCCTAATTCATCCCTATGTTGCAACATGCAAATTTCATTAAATGAGAAGGAAAAAAAGATACAAAAGATTTCATGTGTGCTCCAGCTTAGCAAGAAAAGGTTAGCTTCTTTTTCTAAGGAGTTTTATTGCTCTGCGGTTATGTTGACCTACATCAGGAGCCACTAACTTTCATTTCTGAATAATTTCTAAGCCTACCTTGGTGAGGATATTCATACAGTCTTGTTCCAATTGATTTTCTGTGATCCTATATATTTGCCCCAAAAAGATGGTAGCAAGAAATAGTCAAAAAATATCTTGTTTAATTGTTTTTGCTGAGAAGACAAAATTAATATACTTTGTGCACTCCTAAACAGGCTCATGGCACAGTTGAGTCACAAGAAAACAGCTCTACTTTAAATAGAAAGACCATAAACAGCCTTTCCTGCAGAAATACAACAGTAGTCTAATGGATTTTTGTATTTATTTCAATTGTATGTTGTTACAAGTCAAAATATACAAAGACAAGAACTAAATAAAAATCCAATCAGACTTTCATTGTTTTAAGATCTCCATGTTTCCATTGTATACTCACCTATAACCAAATGATAAACTATCTGGTCAAAGACAAATAAAATTGCTCTGTTACAGTAAAGAACCTAATCTTAAAATAACTTTGCCTTTGCCACAAAATAATCTGTTGCCATATTTAAGTGAAAATTTTGGGAATACCAAATATGAAAATGTAACAATTGAGTCTAAAGCATGAATTTAGAACTGTAGGAAACAGTGTAAACCATACTAAACTCAGAAACAGTAGAAATCTTGGTTCCAATCTTGCCTTTATACCTTACTGTCTCCTACAGTGAAATCACTTAATGTTTGAACTTCAGTTTTGTCATTTGTAAATGACAAATAATAAATAATGCCTGTGGTATCAACTTCCCAGAATTCTTGGAAAGATGGAATGATGTAAAATAAAACATGTTGCAGACCTAGAAATGTTAGCTATTAAAGCACCAATACTTTTTTCTCCACTACCCAACCACCAAATGATTGGTATAGACTTCTATGGAAAGACGTCTATCAAGAACAAAATGTGTATTAAATAGATTAGTTAACACAAAACAATGAATGAGGATAAAAGTGATCCTTAAATGCTCCTTGCTATAAATAGGCGTCTCGGGATAGTCTATGGTATGTAAGTTTGGGGGCATAGGTTGAATTGAAGGATTTACAGATATGTTTGCTCTGGAGGGATTCTTCATCAATTTGATGAATGTCCAGGTCATGAACCTTAGTCAAGAACTTTTGAAAAGCCTTCTTTCTATAGAATATGGACATGGTCATTGGTTCTTTATGAGAACAAATGACTGAGGACAAGAAATCAGAGGTTAAGGTTACTCTCAAGATGAACTGGCTTATTTAGAACTGCTTTGTGATGATAGACAGTTTAACCAAGGTGATTGGTCAAGACTTTGAGGAGGACAGATTCATTGAAGAAGTCCTATGGTAATCAACAAAAAAAGTCAGCAGATCACTTGGCTACAGCTTTATCTTTTTGTCATTGTTGTTGTTCTGGGCTTTTTTTCCCTATTTAGGAGACAGCAGCCCATTCCACTTATGGATAGCACTATTTGGTGGGAATGTTTCCTCACATCAAACCTCAATTCTATTTATTGCTCCTGGCTACCTTCTGTAAGCAAGCAGAATAAGTTGAATGCCTTTGATATATGATGGCTTTTTGGAGCCTTGAGGTAGTTATCATGTCCTTTCTGTCTCTTCTTCAGGAAAACCAAACAACCAAGTGAGCAAAACATATCTACTTTCTTGAATCAATTCTCATTTATTATCCTAGTTGCTCTCCTATGAATGAACTCCAGATAATCAGAGTCCTTCTGAAAATATTTTGTCCTGAACTGAACATTCACTACAAATTGTTATTGGAATGAAATAGAGAGTAGTAGAACAATAACTTTCTAATTCCTGGAAATGATTCCTCCCCAAATACAACTTAAAATTATATTTATACTCTTTCTTAGCTGCTATTTCCCATTGTGGTCTTACGTTGAACTTGTAGTTTATAACTTCTTTATTCTGATGAATCCTACATCCTCCTGAAATTGTAATTGGTTTTTATTGGTTTTTCAAATATAAATTTGCATTTGTTCCTATTAATTTCATTCATTTAATCAATGCAGTGTTCTATTCTGTCAAAATCTTAAATACCTGTATTTCTTTGATCTAATATGTTGAGTAGCCTTTCTAGTTTTATATCTTTTGCAGATTTGCTCATCAAGGAACCTCTGTGAGCTACATGGTACAAATAGTATTCCCCTTTTTATATGAGGAAATTAAGGTTGTGACTTGCCAGCTGTTTCTCAAGTTGTTGATGTTGTAGCTAGATTGAAATTCAGGGCTGCTAATTCTAAATAGAACACTTTTTCTTCTAAGGCACATCTGGTGACTTCTGGGTTTGATAAATTAGAAAAAAATTTGCTTTGATGTTGTCATTTACCAACTCTGTTCTCAAATGTGTATAAATTATAGGTACGCTTTGCTTTCTTAGGTTCAATTTAATTAAATATGTATATATGAGTCAGTTATTATGCACAAGGCAAAATAGAAATACAAAAATAAAACATGGGAAAATAGCCCATGTACTCAATGAATTTCCATTACACTGGGAGTAGGTGGGTGGGTGGGATATGTCATTTAAATCATGGTTAAACCATGATTAGATTTAACCAATGGGAGGATCAGAAAAGTCTTCCTATAAGAAGTAATACTTGGTTTGATTTTTTAAAAAAGCCTAGAATTCTTTTTTGGTGTGCCTCAGTTTACCTTCTTTTAAAATTTAATTTTATTTTTTTAAATTTTCAGTGGTATTTTATTTGTACATAAATGTAAATATAGCTTTTGACATACATTTTTGTAAGATTTTCTGTTTAAAATTTGTCTCCCTCCCTTATCTCCTCTCTCCCCAAGACATCAAGTAATCTGAAATATATTAAATATGTGGATTTCCTTTAAATATATTTCCATATTTGTCATTGTGCAAGAAAAAATCAGACCAAAACGGAAAAAAAAATCATGAGAAAGACAACAAACATAAAGATGGTCAATATACTATGAGAAGCCTCGAATTCTAAGAAGCTACAGTCACGAGGGAGTACATATTTGATATGTGGGGCAGCCTGTGCAACATTGCAAATGTCCTGCCGAGGTAGGAGGTGGATGTCACAATCACAGGACAGCCGGGGCATAGAAAGTGAAAGATGAGGAGTAATATGCAGTAAGCCTGGAAGCATAAGACCCCAGTGTCAAAGATTTGTGTAATCATGGATTTTGAATTGGAAAGGACTTTTAAGGTCATCTTGCCAAATCCCTTTTTAAATGAAGACCCAATGTAGTAAAAGCAGAGCCAGGATCTGAATCAAGGTCCTCCTCCTCTTGCACTAATCCAGTTTTCTGCATTGCATCCTGACGCTAAGGTTGGAAGACATTTGGATTCATGTTTTGCTAGGGGG
>NC_133619.1:52928479-52960979 GCF_048593235.1 Sminthopsis crassicaudata | reverse complement strand
TGCATATGTGTATATACATTCATCTAAAACAATATTAATATGACTAACATACAATATAGATTTCTCTCTCTTGATCCTTGAATCCTTTTTAAGTTTGATTTTATCTAAGATCAATTTCTATTTCTATTATTTCTTAATTGATATACTCCTGATCTCTGTTATCATATTTGTGTATATCTTTTATTTCCTTTCTCTGCTAACTCTTCCATTTTACTTCTATCTGTTGCCTTGCTATTATTTAACCTCCCTACTATACCTCCCAATGTATCCCTCCTTTATTTTCTCCCCCTTCCCACTCTTTCCCTCCCTCTTTACCCATTCCTATTAATCCACACATCTTAATTCACTCCCATTAATCCAAAGAGGGAGATATTTTTTTCAGTGCTTGGCACAATGCCTGGAACATAGTAGATGTATATAAATGTTTCCTTCCCCATTTCTTTTATGCTTCCTAATAAAGCCATTCCTGCCCATGCCTTTGAGTAAGATATTGAATGGATAGAACATTATTTCTAGAGACAGGAAGACCTGAGATTGAATTTGGCCTCTGGGCAAGGCACATAACCTGTGCCTTAGTTTCCCCAAGTGTAAAAGGAGGATAATAACATCTAACTTACAAAGTTGTGAAGATCAGGTAAGATCTATAAAATTGTTTAGTTATGTGACTCATGCTTGCTACTATATAAATGTTTATTCTCTTCCTTTTCTTTTTTTTAGAATCCCTCTAAATGTCATGAATTTTTCTTTGCAGAAAAACTCAGAAATCATTGTGGATGGTAAACACTGAAAAACATCTGCAAACAGATGATGCCGAATATATTTCAATATGCAATGTTGACTAATGTGCTTCTTTCGTGAATTGTCATAGCATAAAATTGGCCCTAGAACGTGCTGAAAATTAAAAGAAAAGAACTACAATAGAAGTAGTCTCTGTATATAAACAGAAGATTCCAACCCAACCATTTAAAAGTGTGGAGGCTTTCAAAAATGGGAAATGGATAACAATTAATACTCTTATGGATTACTGCTATTTTAAAAAAGAAGTTTCAGGGCAACTAGGCAGTGCACTCAATAGAGAACCGGTCCTGGAGTCAGGAAGACTCATCTTCTTGAGTTCAAATCTAAGATGCTTACTAGCGTCACTTAATGCTGTTTGCCTCAGCTTATTCATCTGCAAAATGAGCTTCAGAAGGAAATGACAAACCACTCCAGTATCTTTGCCAAAAAATATCCCAAATGGGGTCACAAAGAGTCAGACAAATGAAAACAACTGAATAACACCAAAGACAAAGAACTTTAAAGTGTAAAATGATCATTATAACAAGGAGATAAAGATTACTCAGAGTCTGACTCAACCAGCAACTACTTGATCTTATCAAGTAGAGAAGTAAGACCTATGACAACTTGAGTTTGGAATATAAACTCATTTGCAAAACATGAAGCAGAAAGCTGAATACAGTTTCACCCTATAAAACATTGAAAAAAGTGCAAAAAAGACTGAAAAAAGTTTGGCATGAGATAAAATTCATCTAGGTTTACAAAAGTATGGGGGAAAGTGGCATTTTAAGTTAAAATTTGAAAGATATTAATAAATAGACATGAAATATAACAGAACAACCAGCATTTTTTGTAGTGATTTATTCTCATAATGAAAGATAATAGAACTGATGAATTAGGACTCTGCAATGTCTCCATTCATGTTTTGCTATTTTAGGAAATGCAAAAGGCATTCAATAAAATCAAGTCAAGAAAAGGGGTTGTATCTCATCCTTGCTGGAGGTAAAAAAAATTCCATGGACTGAAAGATCAGTTGAGAGGATAATTCCAAGAGAATGGTAAAACCCATAAGTAATATTATCAACAAAAGCTCCCATCAAGATACCAATAACATAATTAAAATGTTGTCTTCCTCATCTCTACAAAGTAATCATAAGTATACTTAAGAGGGAATTTTGATTAAAATATATAATGTGAAATGGGAACAGTAGGTTTTCACAGGCAGTTCTCCAGAATAGAATACACATATGCAATCATATAACAGACTAAAAGGCATAGGGAATTTAAGATTCTGCTGCAGGATTCCCCTCTCCCAAATACACACAGCAAAAATACAGTATAGAAAATTATAGTTTTAAAGGCTCTCTCTTCCAGCATGGAATATTAAGATCATGTAAGATTCCTTGATAGTCTCATAGAGGTAATTATTCTGTTTTTATCTTATGATCAATATTGTTGTTCAGTCATTTTTCATTTTCATGGGCCCATGTGAAGTTTTCTCAGCAAAGATGAAATTTGATGAGATGGGTTGGTTTGTCATTACTTTCTCCAGTTCATTTTAGACATAAAGAAACTGAGGCAAAGTTAAGTGACTTGTCCAGAGTTACACAGCTAGTAAGTGTGAGGCTAGGTTTGAACTCACGAAGAAAAATCTGACTCTAAGGCTGGTGCTCTTTCAGCTCTACACTGAGATGCCCCCATGATCAATATTAGACAAGGCTTAAAAAGAAAATTATACATTCACCAAAGTTACCTGTCAGTTTTATGGACAATGTTCTTCATGAAGCACAAGTAGAAGTATTGTCTTGAGTCTTGAAATATTAGCTTACTCAATGAGATCTGTGGGGTCAGAAACAATGATTTCTATAGGGTAAAAAGAAAACAACAAGAACATGATGATTATATATTGACCATATAATAGCGTGTAATTATATGGGAAATCTATTGGGTTCGTTGAAGTTAGTCCATTTGGCTATATTGGAATATCTTGGAGAGGAATTAAGGTTGAAAATAGATCTGTGCCAAAGACTGGATAGTAGGAGAGTGGGATGGACCTCACAGTCAGGAAGGCAATGCACTTCTTTCCATGGAGGGCCATTCTTTTAACAATGATATTTTCCTCATGATGAATGATGAAATATTATGATCTCATAATTACAAATGACACATGCCTCAAAAGTAGACAGTCATGACCTTTGAAGGACAATGTCCAGAAGGACAAGGACAAGATTTACATAGGATACGAAAGTATGAATTTATTGTAATCCCTGTTTGATGAAGCACCTGGAAAAGTGAGATCTCAAATGCATTGAAGTGTCAATGATTTCCTTCTTGAATATTCGGTCTCATGGACCCATTTTCTTTAGAATACATTTTCTTTCCCTTGGTTTGAAGATTATCTTCTGTGTCAGAGATAGGCTGGAGTCTCTATCAATAGAGGAAGTACTCACAGTGATGAGAACATGTAGTACAATACCCAGCAAGGCATTTTTGTGGAAATCAGAAAGGGCAACAAGCAATTTCCAAGAAAAAAGTGTAAGATCCTCCCTGCCAGGTGATGTTCATCTCTGCAGACAGACTGGTATGGGGGAGAGTGTTCAGGAGCAGGCACCAAATGGCAGAACTCCAAGCCAATGACTCCATACCCTGGCATTGCCAAATGCTGCCTCTTGTCATGTTTACTTAAGCTCAGCTTGTTTACCGAAGGAGAGGCTTTGTATGGTTCTGTACATACTGAACTAAGGGCTGTCTGTCTCTGATTTCTTTCTACCAATTTGGAACATTGATCAGAAAAAAATTGTAGAATACATGTAAGTATGCAAGTATATATACATGTGTATGTATAGAAAGACACATATGTATAAGTAGAGATATGCACTTTAACATTGTATATATACACATATATATATATACTTATATATATAAGTATTGTATATATACATGTATATATATACTTTAACTTATATATATATATATATATACACAGATATGCACATACAAATACATCTGTAAGCATATACACATATGCATGCACACATGCATACACAAATACATGTGTGTGTGTGGAGGGGGAAGCTAGGTAGCATAGTGGAGAGAGTTTCAGGTCTTAAATCTGGAAGACTCATCTTCCCAATGTCAAATCTGGCCTCAGACACATGAGCTGTGTGACATGTTGTTTAACCCCGCTTGCTTTGATTTTCTCAATTGTCAAATGAGCTCAAGAAGGAACTGATAAAGCATTTTACTGAAAATTTACCAAAAAAAAAAAAACAAACAAAAAATGAATTTACCCCAAATCCCCAAATTAGGTCATGGGAACATGAATGAAAAATAACTGAAGAATAAAATACATATGCACTTATGTATGTATGTATGTATGTATGTATATATATATATATATATATTTGTTTGTACATATTATATAAAGAGAATGTTACATTTGCATTTTATGATGCTCAAAACTTACATTTGTATTTCTATTTGTTATCAAAGTTCCCACCAAACTGCAAAGAATGATTCTCTTTCCTTTAGGAGAATGGCGCAATTTCCATAATCCCCACTAGGAATCTAAAACTTCAAAACTCTGAATTTACAGAGAACTTTGTTGAAATTTCAACTCCAGCATTTGTTACCTATATGACCCTTAACTTCTTTAAGTGATTTTCATGTCATTTAACTTCTTTGGATCTCAGTTTCTTCATCTGTAAAATGAAAAAATTGGGTTAGATCACCTATAATATCCTTTTCAGCTCAATGATCCTTTTCTCACCTTAGCCTCTGGGCTATGTCCTCTAGGTGGAACCTATGATTCTCTTCTACATTCTCTAGAATACAGATGATGCCCCATTTATCAAGTTTCAACTCCAGTGACAGATGTGTAGCTCAGCAGGAAAATTATAAGCAGCACATGACAGAATAAGTAATTCCACTTGCAATGCAATTTTATTGGTATTCAGCTAATTTTGTAACATTTAAAGTCATGTAAATAATAGCCCAAAGCAGGAAACTATAATTGCTTTCAAATGGTGCAAAGAAATGATAAGAGTTTTTCATTGGTTATGGGAGATAATAGAAATCTCAGTTTTCTGTAACCTTAATTTCTTGCTAATATATTTATTGGAGTCATTTCAGTGGAAAATTAAGTGAGGAAAACAATCAGGCACCTGAGCATTCTTTTTTATATTTTTGGTTCCCTGGAATTAGATGACTTCATGGATGTTTCTACAGCCAATCTAGCTATTAATTATCCAAGAAACCCTTTTAAACATTCATTAAGATACTAAATGTTTGTTACTGAAGAAATTTTAAGTCACTTGAGTGATTTAGATGGATGTTAAAGGTAAAGTGTGAGTACATCTAATAAATGAATATGATACAGATTAGGGCTTGTTATTTTTGTTTTTCCTTGTCATGGGTTCTATTGTGTTTTTATATTTTCTTATGAAAGGGTATCGTTACTTCTCCATAGGGGTTGTTTGTCTGACTGTAAATTAACATCATCTGAAATAATGAAGAAACAAGTTATATAAGAAGCACTAGGGAAGAAAAGAAGGAGAGGACTGTTTGCAGGGGGAGCATGTTACCTAACAGGCAAGTTGTAATAGATAGACAGAGGAAATTTAGGAGATTCTGTCACTATTTCTAATCAATTGAATTTATCCTTGAATAACTCAAAGGCCAGGACTTAAAGGATCATTTAGAAAAAGCACAAATCTTCCCCACAGTGATAGAACCTTCTATAACACAATTAATAAAACAAAAACAAAAACAAGAAAAAAAAAACTAATGTTGCTATCATCTCCTTGTTTCTTTTTATCTTTCTCTGTATTAGCAGCCTCTTTTCAAAGGTAGAGTCCTGTGATTAATATAACAGTTATGTCTAATAAAGATTATACTTATTGTTGTGAAACAGGTATGTGTTGTCAAAATCCAAAATGTGGCAATCCAAAGAGTGTGCAAAGCTCACACAGGAAAGGCAACAGAAAATGCCCTAAATGAAAAAGGTGATTGAAGTTTGAGGATCCCTGACCTGAGTTACCCCTAGCTACATCTAGGATACTCATCTAGAAAACCTAGTAGAAATACCTTAGAAAATATATTTCAATATTTTGCATAACTTCACATATGATTTCTTAGTGGGGGGGTCCAGGATGGGGCTAAAGGAAAGAATCTGGGACTCAAAAGCTTTAAAGAATAAATTGTTTTAAATGTAAATGGGGGAAAATGTTAAAAATTTAAAAGAAGAGAAATATATTTCAAAACTATACAAGGGGATAATATTCCTTTAAAAATTCACAGAATGCGATTCTAAAGCAAAGTTCCAATTTTGAAATGACTAGAAAAATGACTAAACAAAAGTCACCAAAGATAAAGAAGTATTACAATCCTCCAAAATATTTATAAGTGAAACCTGAAAGATTAAAAAAATATCCTTTGGATTAGAACTCCTAGAAGAAATGAAGATGTTTTTAAAAAGTTAAAATTTTATAAATGAAATTAATGATTTAATTTAATTAATTTAATTAATGACAAAGAATTGGAAAATAAAAGAGTTCTGAAGGAAATATATAGAAATAGAATGGTTTCATACAAGTGCCTCAGTTTCTTCATCTGTAAAAATCAGCTAGATTACCTTTAAGGTCCTTTTCCACTCAATGATCCCTTTCTCATCTTTTGAACGCAGCCTCCTTTGGCTTACCCTACTAACAGACTCCCTGAAAATTTGACTGGACCAAAGAATCTAGTGACTCTATGGGACAAAAAGAAATATGAAAACAGTCAAAAGAAAGAAAAATAGAAGATGATGCAAGATATCTTATCTGTAAAACAACCGAACTGGAACATTTGAAAGAAACAGAAATATATAGGAGAAAAGACTTTAAAGAAGGCATGAAAACAATTAAATACTTGAAATTTTTTGTCAAGAAGCACTCTAAAAGAAAATAGCACTATAAATAATATCTCCAAAATTGGAGTGGCTATGTGATATAATAGATAATGTTGAACATGAACATAAGAAGATTTGAGTTCAAATCCTGCACCACATATTCATCATCTCAGCAACTCTGAGACACTTATTTTTTTCTCACTTTTCTCATCCATAAAATGGAGACAATCACAGTATTTATTCTGTAAAACCATTGTGAAAACCAAGTGACATAAGATATAAAGAGTTGCAGATATGAAATGCTTGCACTTTAAATATAGGACTAAAATATTTAAGATCTCCCAAAAGATGCAAAAATGTATAACCTTCCTCAGCAATGCTCTAATGAGTACCAGTAGCAAAGCATAAAAGAGACCCAAAGTGTCACCATCATGAATCTTTCTAGCCTAATTAGACTAGTTCAAACATAGGAGATATGTTTTTGCTTTATGCAACCATTTCCCATGATTCCTTGCTTGCAATGTTGTCTCCTATCTCCTAATAATAATAGCTAAAATTTATGTGGCCCTTTAACGTTCATAAAGCATGTTGCATTTTTTCATTTGATTCTCACAACAATTCTGTGAGGCAAGTTCTATTACTCAAATTTCGCAAGAAGAAATCTTGGATTACCCTATTATTAAGTGTCTGAAGAAGGATTTGCAATTAATCTTCATGATTTTGGATCCAGAGTACTATCCATCATGTCACTAAGCTGCTTAGCTTTTTCTTCTCTGATTAAGTCCTACCTTTGTTTCAAGGTTTAATTCAGATCTCATGCACTCCAAAAACCTCAAGCTTTTATAACACTCATTTTCAGTGCTATTCACTTAATATATAGGAATGGTGTACCTTCAGGTTTATGCCCTATATATCCTTAAGATAAGACTAGAATTACTTGAGAGCTAGAAAGAGGCCTTACTCTTCTTTGGAAATACTAAGTATTGTGCATGCAACAAGTGCAAAATAAATGCTGTCAGTGAAAGAATTAAGTCTAAAGATAAAAAAAATGGGGATTGTAAAACAATATAAAGCCACAGAAGAAAGGTGCAGTATCTCGAAGAACCTGAACATGTCTGAGTCATATGACATCAGGCAGCAAACATCTAATAATGAGTAATGAGAAGATATTCTAAAGCAAAGTTCCAATTTTGAAATAAGACTAGAAAAAATGACTAAACAAAAGTCACCAATAATAAAGAAGTATTACAAGCCTCCAAAATATCTATAGGCAAATTGAGAACAGAGCAGCAGAGAAGTGATATGACTAAGTCAATTGAATGCCTTTCTATTTTTTAATATTGAGTCCTAGATTTCTATGACTCAGAAATGGACTTTCAGTGGGAAGAACTAGAAATGTCATCTTTCCTAAAAATCTCACTCAAATCATCTTTATGCCATTCTTTCCTCATGTCTAGATGGAAATGACATGTTACTACTATTATGAGTAATAGTAATAATAATATTCAAAAGTCCTTAATAGTGTATATTCCAATAGAATAGTTCAATTATATATGGATAAAAATAGTATACATACATATATATATATATCCCTTCAACATTATGATTATTCTCATTGTGATTGATATGTCATGGATTGGCATAAGAAAGAAAGTGGGAATTTGGGGAAAGTTTTACAGAAACTATAGATGATAGAAAATTTTTGGAAACTCAGAAATGTATAAAATATATGTATAGTATTATATAATGTAGCCTATGACCAAATACTTAAACCAAATTTTACAATAGGGTACTGTGAAAACCCCATAAAAGAAAAAAAGTAAGACTTTTCTCTGTATGAAGTAAGAACAAAAATATTTTAAATGGATTTTCCACATCACAGGGATGCCATTACCCTAACTTCTGTGACATGAAAGAGATAATTTTATCTATTTATCTATTTATTTTTATCTATCTTTATCTCTCTCACTCTGTATCTCTATCCCCAATACACACACATACACATATTTTTATCTCTCAATATATCTATTTGTCCTATCTATATTACTGTCTATCTATTTCTATATCTCTTATTATAGCTAATCTATTTTTTACCTCTATCCATTATCCATCCATCTATTCATTTATCTATCTCTGTCTCTCTTTTCATCTATATAAATATCTGTCTCTCTATATCTCTATCTAAATTATCATTCTACTTAATAAGAATTCAATTTAATTTGATTCATAGACATGTTTGGTTTTCAGTTATTGTTGAGTAGATAGCTTAAAAAACACTAGAATTCAAAGGATTTTAAAGAAAAAGATCATTAGATAAAAATTATAAGCTGCAAAGGATGCCAGAACTAAGTCATTTAAATAAACAAATTTCAGTGGAAGAAATAGAAAAGTCATCAAAAAATTATCCTACAATAAAACATTTGGATAAGCTGGTTTTCTAGAAAGCAAGAACAATTTTTTAAACTTTAAAGACATCCCCATGCTACATAAATTATTAAGAAATGTGACAATTATGGTGTTGATTTTAAAACCAGGTAGAGATAGCACTAAGAAAGAATATCTATACATGAATATAAGTATATGTATTTATAAATATGTATGCACCAAGATATCAATTCAGTTAAATAATCAAGATATAATAATGTTAAATAAGATGCTATCAGATTACAAAGGCAAATTAACAAAATTATTCACTGTAGACATGTAGAGCTAATAGCAGGCATAATAGATTGGTTTAATTTCAGGAAGATTATCAACATAATAAAATAAACTAAAAAGCTTTTAAAATAAACCCTTCTGAGTCATATGAGCAGCAAGATGGAAGACAGGGCATTTTTTTTTCTGATCCTCACAATCTCTCAAACCTCTCCAAAAGAAACGTTATGTGTCAAAGATAAAGCAACTTCATCTATCTCCATAGTCTAGAATACCTAGAATCAAACAAAAGTGAAAAAATAAAAGAACATGAACTGATACGCACTGATTCTGAGCTCATTCAGCAAACCTTCCCCACCTGCCATGATACCAATAGTGAGGAAGTGTTAGGAGAACCAAGAACTTGATATACAAGCTTACGACAAAACTCATCACCACAGCCTGGTACCCTTCTCTCTTTTCAGTCTAATGGATATCCCAACTTCACAGTATGAAAGTTTGCATGATCCGCAGTAGATTACTATCAGGGAAGGAGATAGCCTCTCAGGAGCAAAAGCCCACTGGAGTCAAAATACCTTAAGTGTCACAAAGCTCTGAACTGCTGGTTCCAGACCTGAGACCTAAGGAAGAGAAGGAGCAGAGATACCAGGAAAAATATTATGTGGGGGGGGGGGAGAGAAGTAGGGAGAATACAGTATTCCCTAAATCTGAGGGAAAGAACAAAGCATCCACCTGGGGACAGTTCTGACCACCCAAAATTCATTCATTGTATAGGCCATAAATTTTATTTTCATAATCCTCATTTCTTTTTAAAAGCACTCAGAAATATCATGTTGTGGTTCCATGTTCTCACATTACACAAAGTTCTCTGTCTTATCAAGTGTTGGCTCATTTCTTTTTGTTTTGTATTATTTATTCATAGATTGCTCAACTGGTTTACTACATCTGGAAACCACATTTCCTTTTGTCTGTTGATTTGACTGCATATGTTCAAGGTCTTGAATTTTCTTCTTTCCAACATTTTAGTTCATTTCAGTCTTCCCCTCCCTCACTTTCCCCTATTCACTTTCTGACTCTATCCTCTGGTGATGATTTTCTTGGGGACTGGATCTCAAAGCATCTCAGCCTCATCCCACAGTGGGAAATTCATGGTTCCCCATCCTGGGATCTCTGTCCCATTGATGTTGAGTGGTCAGAATTAGACATAGCTGAATGCTTTGATATTTACCTCAGGCTTGTTAGAATGGTATATAGCCCCTCTTTCTCTATAATTTCCTGTTCTCATGTCCTGCCTTGCTTCTTCTGGGCAGTTCAAAGTTTTGCCACACTGATATTATATATCAGTGGTTGTTACCCTCAGAGGTTTTTGCTCTGGAGGAGCTGCCACATGCTATGGGGACTTATCACTGCTTGAAAATATTTGTACAGCCTAAAGTCAAAGTCTCTATAGCACTAGAAAGAGGGAGAGGGGAGCTAGGTATGGGAATGGCTTTTGTTGCAACTCCCAACATATGTGTCTGCTTCTTGAATTTGCTAGTACAATCTATCTTTCACTAGCTTGGGAGGTAGGGAAAGGATGCTGAGTGGGTTCAGGGTCAGTAAATGTCATTTCACTTTTTTAAGCTTTTTTTTGGATTCTCAATTTCTATACTGTGGAGACAGCTGAAAATAATGCGAGATTTCTTTAAGAAGTTGTGGGAATCAGGAAAAACATCTAATCTTCCATCTTATTCCTTGCATTACATTAAAAGAATCATAATGTCCAGCAATATTTAGGCCATAAAAACACTGTGTTCTGTCCTGAACAGACTACATCTGAAGCATTGGGTTCAATTTTGGGTATGGAATTTTAGTAATGTTATTAACAAGATAGTATGACTGTAGAGGAAAGTGACAGATGGTCAGAAAACTGGAAAACATGCAATATGAGTATTGATTGAATAAATTCAGAATTTGATTTGGATAGAGTTAAACGAAATATGTTCAAATATTCAAATAGCTGTGTTCAAATATCCAAAATGCTTTCATATCAAAGAAAAAGGGGGATTAGATTTCTTAACAGTGAGAAGATACAGATCTGGATCCCAACAACAACAAAAAAGAGTAGCTAATTAGAAATTCAAAAAGGGAATTGACATTCCTAAGAGGTAGTGATATCTTCTTCATTTAATATTGTTAAATATAGCTTAGAAAACCATTTATTAGTCTTCCTGTAAGAGGAATTTTTGCCTAACTTGAAATCCCTTTCTGAGTTTCTCTGAATCTTTGCTTCAGCCTGAAAACAATGAAGCCAGTAAAGAGAGTAGGAGTCATCGTATAAAATTGTCTTATAGGCAACACAATGCTATAACAAAATTCCTGAAATATGGAAGTTATAGCAAATTCATTTTACTTCAGATCTTTTATTAGAGGCACTAAAAATCCAACTGAATGAAAAAAAATCTTCTTTCATAGGATATTTTGTAAATCTTTTCTTTGCCAAAGAAATGAAAGAAATCTTGGGAAACAAGTCAAAAGTTGACTAATATATTGAAATGCAATTTTACTTAAAATGATAGTAACCATTTCAATAGCTCTTAGAGTTTAATAGAGTCATAGATGTGATATAGTTAAATCTTCCTTCCCATCCAAGTTCCTGATGCTCATTAGATGAGGTGAAATGACAAGGAACTTTATACATCAGGAGTGAGTTTCTACTTTTAAAAGATCTCATCCTAATAATAATTCTGACAGGGTTGGTCAAAGACAAAACGTAGATGTGTCCTGTTTTCTAAATTCACTGATGAGTCATAGATAGAGAATGCACCCCCATAACTGAATACTTTTGCAACTGAAGGAATAAATATAATTTTCTTGTTTTTCTTGCATGGTTTTTATTTTTTTCCTCAATGTCTCTCATTTTATTTTTAAATTCTTTTATAAATTCTCTCTAAACAGGGAGCCATTTCACACTATTCTTTGAAGTAGGAGCTTTAAATTTTTTTTTTTTATTAAAGTGTCCTCTGAAGATTAACTCCTGTTTTTTCCATAATATGTTTCCATGGTGGGATTCTTCTTGGCCAATTCATTTTTTAAATAAGAGGTATTAGTGTAAGCACCTCTATTTTTGGGGTGGGGGGATGGTGCCTCAACCCTCCCTTCAGCTCTCCACTCTGATTAGGAACTCAAGACTAAGAACTCTTCTCTTCTGCAAGTGCCCATAGCCAGCAGTGTCCCTGGTCCACCACCTCTGCACTCACTGGGTGAGTTCTCACCCAGGGTTGCATCTCAGCAGCACAGCTGGGTCTGGGATTTCTAATCAGTCAAGGTTATTCCTTGGGCCAGGACTCAAACCCCACTCAACAAACTGTGAAGGAGGTGAAATGTCTCTGTGGTTCCTGTTGAGGATCCAGCCATATCTAGCTAATCTGAGAGGTCCCCACTTGACATTTCTGCTGAGCTAGCCCTGAAGTGTTTGCACTTAAAATAGACTAATTCCCATCCCAGAGTCTTTCTTCAGACCTAGGATTGTATCAAGAGAATCTGTTCTGCCCCAAGTCTTCTAGATTTTTCACTAGTTTATGTTTGCCCTGAGGTAAAAATTTGTTCTATTTATGGGGGAAATCTAGAGAGCTTGAAATTTACCAACGTACTTAGCCTTCTTCCCAGAATCCTTCCTCCATATTTTCTTGCATCACTCTCACTTCTCTTCCCAATTTTTCCTCTACATTTTAAACTTGATTTTTAAAATCCTTTTTGAGCTCTTCCATGGCCTGACACCAATTCATATTTTTCTTTGAAGCTCTGGATGTAGGAATTTTGATTTTGTTATCTTCTTCTGACTGTGCATTTTGAAATTCCTTATTGTTTCTATGGTCAGAATATTTTTTCTGTTGTTTTCTCATTTTCCATCCTATTTCTTAACTTTTTTATATACTATACTCTATTCTAAAGTGGGGCTCTGCCTCCCAAATGGAGGAGATACTATCCGGAGCATCAGAAGTAATTTTGAGAACCTGTGAGTTTGGGGCTAACATGATCTAAAGGTAACATGATCTAGGAAGAGGTGTGTTTACTATTGTCCTATACTGTGCATATGTATGTGAACAGCCAAAAGCACTCTTTTCTGTGCCTTGGAATTGTAAGCAGGGTCCGGATCTTTCTTGCATTCAGAGTAAGACTCAGGACTGTGCTATCAACAAATGTATCTCTGTAAATGCCCTTCTGACTCATTATTTGATCTTCTTTCATTCTGTGGGCTGAGAAGTCTGAAAACTGCCACTATTGGTATTGGGTCAGTCACCCTGAGGCCATCCTTGGTTTCCTGGGGCCCAACCTATTTGGCATGGCCTGCTTTGGATTGAGTTCCCCTCTCACCCTGATGCAACAGACTTTTCTTGCTTATTATCTAAGTTGTCTTGGGCTGGAAAATTGTTTTACTGTCTTTTTGTGGGTTCTATGGCTCTAAAATTTGTTTAGAGTCATTGTTAGAGTCATTGAAGGGGGTTGGAGGAGAATTCTGGCAAGTCCTTGCCTTTACTCCCCATATTGAGATGTTTATTTTTAAAAAGCTTCTACAATAGATGGTGAAGTTGATTATACAAGTTAAATGAGATATTTAAAAAGCAATTAACCCACATTGCTGGCGTCCTGTTTTGATGTTTTCCTGACACTGATTAATAAGGGCATCAGGCACTTTTGCAAACAACTGGAGAATCTCAGATCCAAAAGAAAAAAAATCACAGTCCCACAGAGCCATAGTACATTATTTTGGAAATCAATGTACTTAAAATACTGCTTTTTTTTTTCTTTTATAAGTACACACTCTTAATTTTAACGGCACTTGTATTTGCCATCATGCAGAGCTGAATTACCTACCATCCCATAAATCCTCCTGACATTTCTGTGGTAAATTTTCTTGCAAAGGAGCCCAAAGTGATGGATATACATGATAACCAATTTCAGAAGTTACTTTAAAAATAATGTTTTTTAATGTTCAATGAGCACCTTACCTAAAAATGCAGAAAGATTGGTGTTCTTTTTCCTTCTATGTCATTATGTTTTTAAAGAGGAATACAGATTATATATATCTCCATTCATATTAAAAGGCTATATATGCATAAATATATATGTATATATATATGTGTCTCTATATACATATGTGTATTTATGGCAAACACGATTATTATGATATGCATAGGTATATGGCATGCAATATATATATATATATATATATGATATGTATATGTTTATATGCATTATATATCCACAATCCTAAATCAATATATCAATAATTATATATCAATATTTTTTCTACTTATTTTTTCTACAAGAAATTAAAGGAGTTTTTAATGATACATTGCAAAGAGTATAGATATTAGATGACTTGAATCTGTGTTTAAATGCTACTTCTGGGACTCAGTTTTCTCAATTGTACAATAACAAAAGTAGACTACTTGATATCTAAGATACCTTCCATCTACAAATAGAAATATAATATCTAAATATAATAAATATAAATATCTATCATTTTGATTATCAGCCAAATGCATTGCTTGACTCAGAAGAGCACTAATGTTTGATTGACTGAATTTGATTAGATTTCTTTCCTTCAAGGAAATGACCAATTCATTAATCAGCCTTATCACTTCAGGAGAAAGGAGTAATTATTTTAACATTAGTTAATAGGGGGTGTGAAAGTAGCAGTGTGTGTGTGTGTGAAATCCTTCTCCTGATCTTCTATAACACAGTATCAAGATAAAGAGCTATCAGCAGATCTTGGAAAAGGTTCAAGATGTAATATCTTCAAGAGAAATTTAGTTTCAGTAAGGTTCTACAAGATGGAAAAAAGTGACTTTATTCCTGTGCCTTTTCCTGAAGCTTTCCTTCTTTCAACTCCCATAGTACTAAGGACCAGGGTCATAAGCAATAGAGAAGTTTGTTCCTCTTCCTGCTTTACACAAACTCTGCCATCAGCAATACTTCTCCTTCATCCTATCTCAGGAAGAGAAATCCTTCAATTCCCCACGGAAATACAGAGCTATCCAATTTCTATTTTGAGACTTAGGGTCACAGGCTCTACATTGGAAAAAGGAAAAATAGCTGTCTGAAGCTTTTAGAACTTGGGGCAAAGCTCTGACTGCTCTGACTTAACTAAGACTTTCTAAATACTTACTACATGCAATAGAGAACATAAACCAATCATTAAATTGTACAAAATATTTGGCCTCGCCCTTTTAAATCTGTCTGGTGCTAAAAACTGAAAAGTTCTGTTTGCCTATTATGCAATACTTCTCTTCTTATATGCCTCATGAACACAAAATTTTCTTCTCAGGGAAGTGCTGAATTAGTCGATCACACTATATCTTTCCGAAATAATTGGGGAGACCTTCTAATGGTACATTGGAAAGAACATAGGCTTTGGATTCTTTGGGTATAGTGTGAAATCCTGCTCCTCATCAGGAAGGAGGGAGTTAAACCGGTTGACTTCAGTTTATCTCTTGGTGCTTTCATTGGGCAGTGGAGAAAAAAAAATAAAATGATTGGTGATATACAAAATAATTAATCTTTAATATAATCCTTTCGGGAAGCTGGGATATTCCATTAGAGAGGAATGGCAACATATATGCAGCTTTGCAGATTTTTATAATTGTTCATGATGTAGTAAAAAGAACTCTAACATGACATCATGGAGAGGACTTGAGTTCACATGTTGACTCTTGCACTTACTACCTGTGTTCTTGGACAAGTTACACTCCTTCTCTGTACCCATATCTATAAAATAAGATATTAGCTCTGGCCCTCTGAAGTCCATTTTCACCCTACATCCATGATTCTGTGAGTTCCTCTTTCTGGATGTGTTTATTTTATTATTTTATGGTTTTGAGCCATTTTTTTACAGCTAGGTCTCCAGTAGTGTATATAATGAATCTCATAAAATGATCACATGATTAGAATTTATACACTCTGTATGTTGACTTGGAATCAATGACATTTCACATCATTATAACTTCAGCTACATATAGAAATTGAATTTCTATATATATTTGGACACTTTATGAAATTCATTATTTGCTCTACTCAGGACATAGCTGTATAACATTGGTTTATGACATCATCTGTGGAAACTTCTCTTATAAATTAAATAAAAGCAAGGCATAAAACTTTGGGTACCGATAGGACATGCCCTGTTCCACCTGCATTGTCCCTGCTCTCTCCACTAAGAAGAAATCACTCCTCCATTCTCTAGGTTCAAAACTGAGAGTTGCATTAGTCTGAATTTGACAACCTTACAGTATTCTTTGTTTACTTTATTGTGAAGAGTGGTTACAAAGTTATTGTGGTTCTGTTAATGTGGTTTATTTTAACCAGCATCAAGTGTATGTAAATAAGGGGAGATGGTGTTTATTTTAAATAGTATTTTTCCCAAATACATGTAAAGATAGTTTTCAGGTTCACCTGTACAAAACCTTGTGTTCCAAATTTTCCTCCCACTCCTCCCCAGCCCCCTCCCCAAGACAGCAAGCAAGCTGATATAGGTTAAACATGATAGCACATTTTATTTAAATAATCACATGGTTAATAAAAAAATAAGATCACAAACGTCTGCTGTTAAGTCATTTCTGCCTCTTTATGTCTTTATGTCCTGCATCTGCTAAGAAATGCTGGAGTGGGTTGCTCATTTTCTAGATTAAAAAAAAAAAAGACTCCCAGAATCACATAGCTGTTAAGTGCCTGGGGCCACATTTGAACTCAGGAACATGCGTTTTACCGAGTCCAGCTCCAGCTTTATACCCACCACACCACTGAGAGAAATTGTTATTAATAACTAATATCTTGGGGAGATGAAGACTTCTTCCAAAGGCCAGTTTTTTTAAAAGTTCCAGTCTCTTGAAGGACTTTTTTTCCTTGTGAACAGACTTCAGCGCGGACCTCAGCGCCGTCCTCTCTCCCCCATTCCCTTTGGGCCCTCCATTTCCTGCTTCCGCCACTAGAGGGGTGTGGGCTGGCAGGGTACCTCGGTTACAAGAGTAGGGAGGCCAACGTGAACAAGCCTCCACTTTACCCTGGTAGAGTTGGGGAGGAGAACGGGGCTGGGGCAAGCACAAGATGGAAGCAGAGTGATGGAGTAGAAAGACAGGTCCACCAACTCAGAGTCCTGCGGGACCCCGGTCACACCGGGAGAAAGGAAGGGAGCCGAGCTGGGGGACAGCCACCTCCCGCCTCCAACGCGCGGGGGCGGGGATTAGACAAGGAGAAGGCGGGGAGGAGGGAGGGCAGCAGGAGGAGGACGGAAACAGGACAGGCCCCTCGGGAGGATGGAAGGGGCAGGAGATGGGGGCCGGAGATGTGGAGGAGAATAAAGGGAAGAGGAGGCCGGGGAGGGGGAGGAAACACAGCCAGCGTCCTCTGGCGGGGCTCAGGGGTCGGCCTTGGAGCTCAGGTCCGGGGTGAGCGGGTCGTGCTGGATGGTCTGGTGCAGCATGAGGGCCAGCAGGCCGGCGCGGTTGGCCTTCGCCACCTGGATGGCCCGCTCCCGCTGCCAGAGCCGGTCCAGCTTGTCCCACGCCCGCAGCCGCTCCAGATCCACCTCGGCCCTGTGCAGCTTCTCCCAGCAGTAGTGCTGATTGCACTGCCTTTTGGGCAGGCGGCAGAAGTCTCCGGTGGGCTCGAACACGTTCCGCACCAGGGGGCAGCCGCACACCTCATCCGCCGGCGCCCTGGGCTCCCTGGAGTGCTCCGGGCACAGGACCTGCAGGCGCTTGCAGTAGGTTTTGCTGCGGGGGCTGTAGGCCTGGCAGAAGAGCCGAGGGGCCCCCTCGATTCGCGCGGGCTCCACCGACCGGAAGGACAGCTGGCTCTCGTACTTGGCGTAGCAGCGCTCCATGTGCCGCAGGGCCGCCTGCGAGCTGACCGGGTGCCCACAGGAGACACAGAAGACCTGCTGGCTCAGATTCTGGCTGGGCCTCTCGGTCTTCTCCGGGTGCTGGACCGCCTGCCGCTTGGCGCGGAGGATGACCTCCTCCAGCTCTCGAAAACGACGCTCGGCGTCCTGCACGTGCAGCCACGCCTCCCGCTGCTCCCTCCGAATCTTCTTCAGCTGCTTCTTCTCCCGCTCTTCGGCGACACACGGGCTGCGCTGCCATTCCCGGATTCTGCGGGGCAGGATCTCGTAGATGCGACTGGCAGCCAGCGACAAGCCGCAGGCGTCCGAGCAGTACTTGGAGCCCGGCTGGGCCGGCCGGACACAGTGGGGGCCCAGGCACTGCGGCAGGGGGGCCGGCTCCTCGGGGTCCGTCGGCTCCGCGCGTTTCCGCTTCTTGTTTCGCCTCTGCTTCGGCCGCCGACGCTTACTCTTCTCCTCCCCTGCCGTCTCGGGCCGCTGTCTGACTACACGTTCCCGCTGTACCGGCCCCAGGAAAGGGGCATCCTCAGGGCCACCCAACGACGGCAAAGAAAGGCTGTCCGAGGCCCCGTCAGGGAAGTCCGGGGATCTCCGAGGGTCCGGAGGCGGCTCCGCAAGGCAGAGAGCCTCAAGTGGGGCCGCCGCCTTCGGCGCCTCCTTTAACGTCTGGAGATGGCCTTCCGGTGCCATAGCCGTCGCTGCACTTACGGAGGAAGGGGAATGCCTGCGGGATTCTCGGGCTCGGCGCTCGCACTTTTGTCGGACTTTGTGGGGCCCCCCAGATTTCTTCTCGTCACGGCAGAAGTCACAGCGACCGCAATCCTCGGTGCTCCGGCAGACCTCACGCTCCCCGCAGCTCCGAGCTGACCGTTTTTTCTGCAGGTTGGGTGCTTCTTGTAGAGGCCCAAGGGTTGTCCCCTTGGGGGGCCCGCTTCCCACAGACTCGGAAGAGGGATCCGAGGCAACCTCCCGGCCCGGAGTGCCGGCATGGCCAGCAGCGTCCCTCGCCTCGGCCTCGGGCTCCCCATCCCGCTCGCGGCACACTGTTTTGTGCTGCTGTCCGATCTCCAGCTCGGGGGCCTTGTCCTGGCACTGCAGACAGGACCACTCTTGGATGGCCTTTGCCACCTTCTCTGTAATCTTGACGCAATTACCGTGAAACCACTTGCTGCAACTGTCGCAGCTGATGAAGAAACAGTTGGTGTTGGACTGGGAGCAAACACAGCAAATGTGCGCATTCACCCCGTGCTTCGGCTTGGAGCCTTCCTCTGGGACAACCCCAGGCTCTGGGTTTGAAAATTCACCCTTCATGGCAGCTCCTTTGGTAGCACAGGCAGAACTCTGTGAGCCAGAGCTAGAGACGGAACGAACTCTCCTAGATCAGAGGCCAGCCTCCTTGATGAGAGCCTCTTATATAGATCTCCCAGGGTGAAGGCTAACACCTTCAGTCCCTCGTTGTTTCACCTTCTCTGCCCAAACCTGGAAAGATCATCTTGGAGTTCATACCTTTCTTTAGGTTCTAGTTTGAAACGCCATTCACTTTGGCTCTCATTGATTGGCTGACAATAGGTCCTGGTCCCACCCTTACTTAGTGCTAATTGCTTGGAGCTGGCTGCCCCAGAGTGTAAATAACAACCCGTTTGGGCCAGAAACCCCGAGGTTCTTCCACTACCAGATTATTTCTCAGATGTAAAGAAGTTGTCAACACTAAACTGTCAGAAACACAAAATCATGGAAATTCAGAAAGGAATGGTTCCTTAGTGACCATTTAGTCCCAAATTCCCATGAACAGAAATTCCTCTGACAGCAACCCTCATAATTAGTCCTTTTTCCAGTATATCCTTGAAGACCAGCTCCTGCTGCAATTCATTCTGTGAGACTATACATGTAAAGCTCTCTGAAAACCATTGGGTATCACACGACAGTCACTATTTAGAAACAACTTTTATTAGGGATTTTTATTAGAAATTATTATAAATAATCAGGATATCTATTTATTAATTCTATTTTATAGCTAAAATCTTTCTAGTAAATGCTTGTTGAAGCTATTGCAACTAAGTGAAGGGGGTCTGAACTGGGTAGAAATTGAGTTAAGAAAAGGAGATGAATAGAAGGGATGCTATCCATGCAAACAGAATCTACAAGATTTGGAAACTGATTGACTATGGGGGCTAAAGAAAAAGGAAGGGAAAAAAATGATTCTTGGGTTGCTAATTTAGAAAGGTGATCCAATCTATGGGTTCTACAGATCATTCCCTGAACCCTTTGAAATCTTCTCTCCAAAAAGCTAGTTTCTATCCTACTGTTATTTTCATTTTTCTTCTCCTTCCCTATCAAAAATTTCTCAAAGGAAGGAGGATTCTGGGAAGATGATTGAGTAGGTCAGAAAATTCTAAGCCATCTAGATTTCCCCCACAAATTAAACGAAATTTACCTCAGGGTGAACGTAGACCTGTGAAAAAACAAATATGAGTTTGGGAAGATAACGGTCCTCCTGGAAGAACCCCTAGAAAGATATGAAGAAAGTCAATAAGATTAACAAGTATGAAGTGTAAACACCTGGGGACTAATTCCTTCAAACAGCAAGCAGGTAGCCCTGGGGTTAACTGAGTTCCCAAGTAGCTTCAGCTCTAGCCACAGGAACTTTCACCATCCAGACAGTCCATGAATTAGGGATCTAAATCTGGGAAGATTTAAGCCTAGCGATCCTGCTGAGACTGCCCTAGGAGAGAAGAAACCAGCTCCAGCTAGAGAAATGCAGACACTATGGGGCCCTGCTGGATGTGGACACTTACAAAAAGATGGAGTTTTAAATTTTGTGTTCTAGGCCAGAGGAGAGAAATGAAGTGAAGCTAGAGGCACCACCCCTCCTCCCCACAGGACTAGAAGTGGTTATATTAACAAACTTTTATTTTTAAAAATTAATAAATAAAAAAGGCAAAGAAAAAAAAAAACAAACAATAGAAAGTTACTATGGGAATAGAGAAGACCTGATTCAACTTCAGAGGAGGATACTGAAGTACCAAAAAAAAATATCTTAAAGAAGAAAATAACTAAAAATTAGGCTTGGGGTGGGAGAAGAGGTTAAGTAATAGCAAATTTACAGGTAGAAGTAAAAGAATTAGCAGTGTTAGGCAATCAGAGATATACACAGACATAACAATGATCAGAAGGAGAATTTATTAGAAAAAAAGTGGGGTATTAATCATTGATCTCAAAGTCAACATTTTAAAAGATTCCAAGAGGGAACTGTATGTTATACATATTAATATTATTTTATGTTCATGTATATACATATGTGTGAACATGTGTGTGTGTATATATAAATATATGCATAAATGTATCCATGTTTCACTGTAGCATGCTTGGGAGAGGTAGGGAACAGGAAATGGGGAAAAAGAATAAAATAAAAATTCACAGCAGAGAAGAAAAGTTATAAATATAATAGTTTCTATTATCACATATGCTTTTTTGAAATGGATATTTATTGTCATATATTTGGAATCCTCCCTTATCTTCTGCTAGGTAGAGGACAATTTTTTTTCTTTTTCTATTTTGTATTAAATATTTAAATAAATACATTTTTAAAAAGAAAATTATGATTGGGCAAGAGAAAGCTAGTGAAGTTATAAGAAACCAAGAAATGATAAAACAGAAAATAAAGAATGAAAAAAATAGAAAAGAATGTGAAGGATCTTGTAAGAAAAAAAAAGATTTTGAGAATAGATCAAGAAGAGAAAATGTAAGAATAATTGGACTACCTGAAAGCTACCTAAAATCTAAGGACACTGATACAATAACACAAGAAATAATTAAAGAAAATTGTCCTTAAGTGATAGAATAAGAGTGGAGAGTAGAAATAGAAAAAAAAATTGCCAATAATCACCTGAAAGAGATCTTATATGGAAAACATACAGGAACATCATTGCTAAATTTTGAGCCCCCAGATCAAGAGAAAATTTTACAAGCAACAATAACAAAATAGCTCAATGAGAATTACATAAGACCTATGGGGAACTACAATAAAAGACTGCATATCCTGGAATATTATATATTGAAAATCAAAGAACTAGATTTGAGCAAAAAATTCTACAACAAAATGATCACTCTTCTACAAAGTTTCCATTAACTTCCACTTCAGTAACTATTTCCTCTGCTTTTAAGATCCCAATGTATTAAAGGAGTTTCCTTTGTTGATTCCTCAATTTTTTGAGGAATTTATTAAAATAATTTCAGGAAATTCTGACTTATTTTGTTTTTGATAGAGCTCTAACAAATTAATAGGTATTTAAAGTCATTTATTAATAATAAATCATGCCTGACTAATCTGTCTTTTAAACTCTCTATTTTCTCTTTCTGTTTAAGTAGTCTGTAATGCACCCAGCTGAAAAAATCACTTCTATTTCTTTCTCTGCTAATTTTCATCTAAAGAATGGATTTTCATTCATACTTTCCACTTTTGTTTCCTTGTATATCCTTACATGAACATCCCCCCAACTTCATGCTTTTATTCATGCATTTATACTTTTGAATATGTGATACACATATAATGAGCCATGATGTTCTGATCAAAGGTGTTTTCCCATCTAGTTTTGGTGACTTAGCTCTAGAAAAATTACCACAACTCCCACTCTTATTTATGAATTAGATCCCCAGAAATCATAGCTACATTTCCTCAGTGTCCTAGTAATCGCCTCTGATTAATTCAAGAGTACCTTTAAAATAATATTTAGATCATAAGCCCCCACTAGTATGCTTCATGCCATCCTTGTCAGTTGATATCATTTAGTCAATCTTAAATTTAACTTTTAGAAATATTTAAATGATAATTGCATTCATCCTTCAAAAACTGAAGAAATCAATAAGGTAAAATACTTTTCAGATCTGAGACTCACAAAGAAAGAATAGATTATTAAAGTTGAAATAATAGGAACCTTGGAGGAAAGTGACTACTTTGTCACTTATTATGGTGTTATAATAAACAATTGGTATAAAACACTCCCTCCAAGTATTTGCATGGTCCAAGAAAGAGTGAGTTTAGGACAATACTTCTGGCAAAAAGGTAACTCATAAATCCAGGAAGTCATTTTTTTTTGCCCTCATAGGGTGCTAAAGATAATCTTTGCTAAGATCCTTGAAGATACATGAATCTACCATATTACACTGAGTCTTTTTTTCAGCTCTTAATATAGAACCTGCTGCCATCTGCTGCTGTCCTGGGGATGATGTTAGAACAACAGTGGGGATATAAGAACTCAGATCTTTTAGCCCCTTCAAGGGTTTCATGGTTCTTCTCAAGAAAAGGAAGTGGAATGTGAGAGGAAGAATAGACAAGCCAAGGATGAAACTGAAGCACTCTCCATCTCCTTGCCCCGAAAAAGTCCTTATTAGGAATCTTTCTTGAGCTTTCTCTCCTGGTTTGTGCTAGATTCAATCCTCCTTCCACCTCATTCTTAAATAACTCAGTTTCAAAGCTGAGGTTTAGAGGGAGATTAGTTTTTTTTTTTTTACAATTGCTTTTTATTTTTCAGAATACAGCAATAGTTTTCAACATTTACCCTTGCAAAACCTTGTGTTTCAAATTTTTCTCCCTTCCTATCTCCCTGTCCCCTCCCCTAGACAGCAAGTAATCCTGTTGGGTTAAACAGGAGCAATTCTTCTAAACTTATTTCCACATCTATCATGCTGTACAAGAAAAATCAGAATAAAAAGAGAAAAAATGAGAAAAAACAACAGCAACAACAAAAAAGGGTGAAAATGTTATGCTGAGATACATATTCAGTCTCCGTAGTTCCCTCTCTAGATGTGGATGACTCTATCACAAGTCTATTGGAATTGCCTTGAATCACCCCATTGTTGAAAAGACATCATCACAATTGATCATCATGTAATCATTACGTTACTGTGTACAGTGTTCTCTTGGTTCTGCTCATTTCACTCAGTATCAATTCCTATAAGTCTTTCCAGACTTTTCTGAAATCATCCTGCTGATCATTTCTTATAGAAAATAATATTCCATTACATTCTTATACAATAACTTATTTATCCATTTCCCACCTGATGGGCATCCACTCAGTTTCCAGTTCCTTCCCATTACAAAAAACGCCTTTTCCCTATTTTATGATTTCTTTGGGATACAGATCTAGTAGAGACATTACTGGATCAAAGGGTATGCACAGTTTGATAACCCTTTGGGCATAATTTAATGTTGTTCTCCAGAATGGTTGGATCAGTTCATAACTCCAACCACATTCCCACTTACATTGAGCATTACCTTTTTCCATCATCTTAGTCAATTTGACAGATGTGACATGGTAGCTCAGAATTGTCTTAATTTGCAGTTCTCTAATCAGTAGTGATTTAGAAATTTTTCTAATGTCACTAGAAATTGCTTTAATTTCTTCATCTGAAAACTGCCTGCTTATATTCTCTAAACCAGTGGTCCTCAAACTTTTTAAATAGGGGTTAATTCACTGTCCCTCAGACTGTGGGAGACCGGACTATAGTAAAGACAAACACTCACACTCTGTCTCCTCCCCTCAGCCCATTTGCCATAACCCGGCTGGATGTATAAACGTCCTCAGCGGCCACATGTGGCCCAAAGGCCGTAGTTTGAGAATCCCTGATTATCAATTGAAAAACAGCTTGTATTATTTAAACTAGTCTTTTAGTCTATGGATGACTCACAGGGGTTGACCAGTTTTCTTAGTCCAAACTGCCCTCTCTTGTTGTCAACATCATCTCAGTTCAACTAAGGTAGTCTCACATTTTCAAATTTCACATTTAAAATTCTGATTAGTTGGATATGAAGACTTGTCTTAGTCTCCTTAAGATCAACTTACTTTCACAGAAGAAGGGTAATTTGATTGATATCCTCATCAAAACCACTTTTATACTACTATAGAGTCAACTGTGCCTCCTTTCATTAGGATGATTAGTTCATCCTGCAGGCTACCTTTGACATGTTTGTATATCAGCATTTGATGCCATAAGTTTTCCTATTGACCCTATTTCTTAAATTGGACTGTGCATTTCTGAATATCTCAACTATTTTTTCTCCTTATATGTTAAGTAATTCTATTATATATATATATATATATATATATATATATATGTGTGTGTGTGTGTGTGTGTGTGTGTGTGTATGTGTGTGTGTGTGTGTGTATATATATATATATATAAAAGAAGAGGGGAAAAAACTGTCTATATATACAGCTATATATATATATATGTATATATATATATATATATAGCTTCATTTCAAGAGTATTTTTATTATAGTTTCAAAGCATTTGTAAATACATACTGAGCAATGTTTGTTAATTTCATCCCATGTCAGTCTGTCATTTTTATATTTTATTCTCAGATTCAAATATTCAAATCCCATTTTCAAAAACTACATCTCGTCCCTCACGGCAGTGTAGTAGCCAGCAGTCTTTCTGCCAAGTACAAGGGGTTAAAATATGTCCTATTGATCTATTACCACTCCAAATTATTCCAAAAGGTAATATTTACACTTACCACATGGGTTTTTTGGTTCCTGACCACAGACACACTGGTAATAAATATTCAGAATCAATCTCAAATCTCCTCTCATGTTCTTTTATTGTTAGATTGTTAATTCTGTGGAGATTGCTTTCCTTCTGTTTTCCTACATTTTATGTTACAGTTTTTATGTTTGCTGAGCTGAGTTTAATGTGAACAGAAGGGAAAAGCCAATTGTTAGACACAAAAGTTTGAGGGAAGCAAAAGTCTTCACCCAAATGGTCTAATCTAGAAATACGTCTGGCAAGAAATGGAATTAGAGGATTTTGTTTTCATATCTGAGGGAGTTTATTTCCCTAAAGTGGTTTTGTCATTTATTTTTCATCTCAAGAAGAGATTTAAGAGTCATTTCAGTTTATGTGTTTTTTGTTATTTTTTTTCCTCAGTACATTCTGTCATTTAGTTATCACATGAGAAGTCTGTAAGGACCACTTTTCTGCGCCCTTTCTTCAATTCAACATCACAGGTGGTATAATAACTATAAATCTGGGACTATGCCTTTGGCATAAACTGTAATTCACATGGTTTCTTTCTTCTCTTGGCTCCATTATAGTCTTTTTTCAAAGGTTAGTAATAGAACATTACATATTGGTGTTATGAGCATGGAGTTATCTGACTCCTGTGAGATGATATTTTACAACTGTTTGCACACAACTGGAATTTCCCCTGTCATTGTGAGCATATAAAAGAAGTAGGAACAAGAAAGTTCTCCTTAGACATTTCCTTGGATTTTAGAAAGGGGAAATCTGATGTTATAAGGCCTTTTGTGCTCAAATTTAAATTTTTTTTCTGTACCCTGAAAAACATGCATTGTTTTTCTTATGTGTCAACTTCTTCTGTCATATTTCCAAAGATCACAAGCCTAATTCAGAACACAAAACTAAAAATTCTAGTATTAAAGTATTAATTAAAGTAAACTATTTGAGGAAATTGGCTAGTAGAATAGAATTGGCTGAAGAAGTGAGTAAGAGGAATTCTTTTCTGAGAAAAGATAGTTCTTCCCATAGTTGAGTATGTCTTTTTGCCCTAATGATGACTCAGGCTAATTTTTAATGCTATAAATCCCTTCAGAATTCCCCCTCAGGGAATCCTATCAGGATCATCATTCTGGTGAACTCTACCTCTCTAAGATTATGATTATGATAGCAGGTGACAAACTTCACTGGTAGAGAGAATTTCCTTATAAATTCCTTATATCAATGAAATGCTACATCTGACAGAAGAAGAAAGAGAGAAAGAAAGAAAGAAAGAAAGAAAGAAAGAAAGAAAGAAAGAAAGAAAGAAAGAAAGAAAGAAAGAAAGAAAGAAAGAAAGAAAGAAAGAAAGAAAGAAAGAAAGAAAGAAAGAAAGAAAGAAAGAAAGAAAGAAAGAAAGAAAGAAAGAAAGAAAGAAAGAAAGGAAGGAAGGAAGGAAGGAAGGAAGGAAGGAAGGAAGGAAGGAAGGAAGGAAGGAAGGAAGGAAGACAAAGAAAACTATAGAGAATGAGATAAAGAAAGAAAGAGAAAGAGAAAAAGAGAAGAAAGAAAGAAAGAGAGAGAAGAAAGAAAGAACTTGACATATTGTAGGCATTTAATAAATGATAAGTGACTATTTTGATAGCATTTTAGCTGGGCTATACTTATAAGACTTATAAGACAAAGGGGAAAACCAGTAATTTAACATCTAGTCTATGCTCTTTTACACATTCAATTCTCTCTTGGGGCCTTATCTAGGCAAATACAGAATTAGAACCTTAATGAATAAAGAATCCTTGAGTTGGATATATTAATTTTTGGTTCACTTCTTAAGCATCAGCCAATCTATCAGTTTTAATCATGCACTGTTATGGGCCAGAACTTGAAACAAGGTGCTTAGTTCACACCTTTAAAGGAGTTCACATATTGGCACGTTGCAGTTCACACCTTTGGAGAGCATATATAGACTGGGGATTTTCAGGAGATTCACAACTGGGATTGACTTCCAGGAGATTCACAAGTCAGAAACCCACAAGTTTACTCTCTGGGAGGAGGATTCAAGATTCATTCCAACTTCCACCGTTGTGCTGGCTGGAGACATTGGGAGGTTGAGAAGCTGAAACTGGCTGGAGAGAGTTGGAGGGAGCTCTTGGAACCAAGGAGAGAAATAGGCCTCTATTAAAGCTAACCAGGCCCAGGAAAAGATTCAGGACTTTGAAGGAGACAATAAAGGATCTGGACTTTAACTCCTGGCTGCATTTGGGATTATTAAACTGAACTGAAACTAAGGCTGCCTCCAGAAGCTCTCATAGAAACCTACTCCCAGAGAATGACTATATTTTAGAGAAGAGAACATCACAATGCACTTCTATTTCTGTTCCTGAAAACCTTTATTTGGGATATTTGTTGCCTAAGATAATGTTTCCTAAAGGAGGCTACAAAGTTTTTTGCTTACATTAAATGACCTTTATTTGACTTCTGGTCTTTCCTAAGGTCAAATTGGAAGAAAAAAACTAAGACAGAGTAGAACCAACCCACTGAAACCAAATAAGTTGCCATGGGAGAAGTTTAATTTATATTTGTTAAAATATTTAAGCAATATAAACTTTCATGTATATTTTTAAATCCTCTAAATAAGTTCATTAGAATGTAAACTGTTTTAGGGGGAGGATTTTCCATTAACAAGAAATCTTTGTTATTTGAGAGCCTCCTGCAATAACTTGGATATAACAGAAGTTTAATAAATGATTATTAACAGAATTGAATTATCATCACAATAATTTGCAAACATCCAACTTCCCTTGGGATATACTATTAAAATAGAGCAGGTATAATTGTTTGCCAACACTTTTGATTTTAGAGAAGTCTCCAGGATCCTTTAAAGAAAATATGTTATGGCTCCTGTCATGGACATTGTGAATGTGTCAATCTGAATATGGAGTCAAGAAACTAGCCTTCTACCTCCCACCTCTAGGGAACAATTTACTAAATTCCAAAGGTTTCCTGTTGCTTCTAAGATCAAATATAAACACCCCTGTTTGGCAATGACAACTCCTCATAAGCAAGCCCCTTCTCATCTTTCTAGTTTTCTTACCCATCAGTACTCTCTATGTACTCCTCTATAATCCAGCCTCATAAGGTAACTTGCTGACCCTCAAATGTAATGAACTATCTTCTCTCCTCTCTCTCTCTCTCTCTCTCTCTCTCTCTCTCTCTCTCTCTCTCTCTCTCTCTCTCTCTCTCTCTCTCTCTCTCTGTTTCTGTCCTGTCTCTGTCTCTCTGTCTCTGTCTCTGTCTCTGTCTCTGTCTCTCTCTATTTCTGTCTCTGTCTCTCTCTCTGTCTCTGTCTCTGTCTCTCTCTGTCTCTCTCTGTCTCTCTCTCTCTGTCTTTCTCTGTCTCTGTCTCTCTCTCTCTCTCTCTCTCTGTCTCTATCTTGTTCTCTCTTATTCTCGTATTTCTGTCTGTCTCTTTTGGTGTCTCTCTGTCTCTGTCCCTGTGTCTTTCTGTCTCTCATCTTTCTGCCTTTCTCTCTTGCTGTCTCTCTGTCTCTGTCTCTCTCTCTGTCTCTCTGTCTCTGTCTCTGTCTCTCTGTCTCTGTCTCTGTCTCTCTCTCTCTGTCTCTGTCTCTCTCTCTCTGTCTCTGTCTCTGTCTCTCTGTCTCTGTCTCTGTCTCTCTCTCTCTGTCTCTCTCTCTGTCTCTCTCTCTGTCTTTGTCTGTCTGTCTTTCTCTCTCTCTTGTTCTCTCTTATTCTCGTATTTCTGTCTGTCTCTTGGTGTCTCTCTGTCTCTGTCCCTGTGTCTTTCTGTCTCTCATCTTTCTGCCTTTCTCTCTTGCTGTCTCTCTGTCTCTGTTTCTGTGTATCTCTGTATTTCTGTCTGTTTGACTGATTGTTTCATTCTCTCTCTATGTATGTCATTCTAACTTTGCAGTTATTTTCCCCTGGGTATGGAATGTTCTTCCTTCTCATCTCTGCTTCTTAGAATACTTCACTTACTTCAAGACTCAAATCAAATCTCCCCTTTTGTATAATTCATCTTCAGTCCAAATTAACAAATGCCTTCCCCTGAAAGTTTTGTTGTTTCTTTATTTTAGTCATGTCAGACTCTTCCTGACCCTTTTGTGAGTAGTTTGCCATTTCCTTCTTCAGCTCATTTTATAGTATGGAAACTGAGGCAAACAGGTTTAAGTGACTTGCCTGCAGTCATACAACTACTAATTGTCTGAGGACAGATTTAAACTCAGAAAGTTAACTGTTCTTGACTTCAGGCATGGCACTCTATCCTATCCTAACTACCCTAACCCTCAAAGATTATTTTCTATCTACTTCGTATACAACTTACATATGACTATTTCTATACATTTAAACATGTATTATATTTTAGGTTATGTTGTTATATCATAGTTTACATTGTAGTATATTATGCTATATTATATCACATTGTCCCATTACATTACATTGAATTATATTGCATTGTCATATAGCATTATTGTATAGAATCATATATTAACTGAGGCATAAAAGACAGCTGTAAGCTCAGTGAATTCTGTTGAGTCTTTAATCAATATTATAAACTGTTTTGAGAAAGTATTTTCTGCACACAATATAGCCATGGTTGTAAGATTTTCCAAGTGTTTATTATGAATTATCACTATGCTTTAGGAGAACATGAGGAATGCCTTATTGCTAAACTAGCTGGCTCTGTCTGACAGAAGTAACTCCATATTTGACAACTGATTGACCTATTTATATAATGGGAAGTTACTATGCACTCAATAATTGGTTTGTTCAATTATATTTAAGTGAGGAATGCAATACGCTGTTCATCACTTCAGCAAATTGTCCCATCCAAGCATACAAGGTTAGCATACTTTCCTAATTATAACATACTTGTGGTGAATAAAGGAAAAGGAGTTGCAATCTAAACCACCCAATGATTGACTATCCCTTTCCCAAACAATCTTTGTAAATCTGCATAATGGTAAGAACCCAGAGATCTGGACTTTCTATCATTTTGTGCATTATACTATATGCCTAAACCATCTTCTCATTGGGCTGTAGGCCTGGGGAACTGCATGCTTGCAGGGCTGTGATTAATAAACTGATTCATGATTCTATAAGCTCTTATGTTACTCTCAGTATTTCACTGAAGATCTTATAGGAAGATTTGTGGTTGTTGTTCTGTTGTTTCAGTCATGTTTGCCTCTTTGTAACTCCTTTAAGAATTTTCTTGGCAAAATTCTAGAGTAGTTTGCCATTTTCTTCTCCACAAATGAAGACACCATTGTCTCTTTAGAAAATGTTTTGATGTAGGGAAATGATTTGAATGATAAGTTATCAAATTCTTGAAATCAAGACTCAAAACCTCAGTGTTGAAATGAGATTTAAGAGAATTTAGTTCAACTAACCCATATCTGTACAGAGGAATACATTCTGTAATGTGTCCCACAAGTGATCTTCCAATATTTGCTTGATCTTCCTTTGAGGGGGTTGCCGCTATCTCTCTGAGCAGTGAGTTTCACCTTAGAAATCCTCTGTTTGAAATTTGCTTTCCTCCCACTCTTTAAGTTCCACTAGGTTTTTTTGGGGGGGTTGTGTTCTCTGGGGCCAAATACAACACTTACTCCTTGCAAGCAACTTAATTTTATTTTGTGGTTAGCAATGAGAGGCCACAGGGAGGAAAACAACAATAATAATTATTGATGTTTTGTGCTTTCAGCCTTCACTCACTGCCAAGTTAATAATACACTTTTGAATTTTAGCATTCTTAGTGGTATTTTTTCTTTATTTTTTTCTTTATTTTTAGCAATGGACAGCCAGGCCTAGATTTTAGTATATCTAAAATCAAAGTGAATATTTTCTTGAAGTCTAGGAAGACTCTTTTCTAATACCTGGCTTCTTTGAGATAGACTTAAAGAATCAACATGCCTACATTTTATATGTCACCGTATCCCAACATTTCTAATATAGATATCTTTTTGCCAAAAAAAGTCTTGGATACTCTGAACCCTCCTTTTACCTTTCAGAGTACCATCATGTTTTATTTACTGAGTCACCCAGGCTCACAATCTCTGTGATTTTTAGTTTTTTACTTTCACCCAACTTATCCAATATCAGTGATTAAATACTGTTTTTTTTTCTATCTTTACAATAACTCTTACATAGTCCCCCTTCTTTCACTCATATCATACTAGTTTAAGCCTTTATCACTATACCAGTAGCCTTCCAATCGGTCTTCCTGACTCTTATATATCCCCTTCCCTTCTTTTATTCACACCATACTAGATCAAGCTTTCCAAACAGGCTCTGTAACTCTAACTTATTCCCACTTTAATTCATTCTTTACTGAGCCACCAAAGTAATTTTATCAGATATATATCATTCCATTCTTCCTCTGCTCTTGCAACAAACTCTCATGGTTTCCTCAAAATCAAATAAAAATCTTTTATTTGGCATTTAAAATCCTTCACAATATAACTCATTTTTATGACCTTTTAATACTTTATTCCTCTTCATGTATTCTGTGGTCCAACTCTATGAACCATTCAATATTCCTCATACACATTATCTCCTCATTTCATGCCTTTGTACTGGTTGTCTCCCATACATGGAATACTCTGTCTTATCTCTGCTTCTTATTTTCCTATGCTTTGTTTTAAGATTCATCTCTTTTTTCCACTTTATTTCGCATTTTTATTAGAGAGAGGTCCTGTCTCTCTGAAATTGTTCTCCTTCAATTTTTCATACACCATATATATATATATATATATATATATATATATATATATATATATATAT